>NC_057804.1:233654570-233850806 GCF_018294505.1 Triticum aestivum | reverse complement strand
ACCGCCGAGCCCCTCCGCCTCGCCGTCCGGTCACCGCACCGCCGTGGTCCGCTGCCGCCCGGCGTCATCCAGCCGCCGCCGCCCCGCGCTCGGGCCTGCGCGCGTCGAACGCGCCGTGCGCCTCCTCGCCGCCTCTGGCGTCGCCTCGGCTTCCGCGCGCCCAGATCCGATCTGGCTTAGGGTTGACTTTCTTCCTCCCCCGAAATTCGTCTCAAGTCTTTTCTGTTAGTAAATTTTGTTGCATGTTCATCACACCACGGCTTTGCACCCGTGGCTCCGTTTTGGGTGTGTAGCATACCGAATTGTTCGTCTCGAAGAGTACATCATTTCATCTCATTGCATCATTTTCTTTTGATCTCATCTTGATGCCCGAAATGCTGTTGGAAGAGTGCTTCATAATGTTAGCTTCAGATTCTTATCAGAACATGCATTTTTGTCATTTTTGCCATGATTGATGTGTGCATCCTATGTACTTGATCCCTACATGTGTTTTGATCTATGCCATGTCTTCCTTACAGAGGTACTTGCCATGTATTTTTGTGATAAATGTGGTGAATAGCACAAGCATGCAAACTAGGCTTCGAGATATTGCTGATTTTAGTCCCTGTTCTGCTGATATTTTGATGCCATGTAAACATGATGCTACAGAGAGATCCATGCATATTTTGAGTTACTTCAGTAAGGATGTTTTGAACATATGGTTATGCTCTATCCATCCATGGCCCTGGTTGCAATTTTGGATTAGTCTAGCATGTCATTTTCGTCCTCTACTTTTGCTTCAAAATGTTTCCTGGCAGATTGTTTACATGTTATTCAATTTTGCCAAGGTTGTTGTAGTTGATCCGTGTATGCTATGATGTTGTTCTTGCCATGTATAGCTTCTATGCCATGTCTTCTTGATGGATGTATGCTTAGTTTATCATGAAATGCTCTATAGTGAGTGCATCGAGCTCGCGAAGGTGCCTTCGTAATTCTGTCAATGCCATGCTCTGTTTGCTGAATCTGTTAACGGAACTTGCTATGTTTACATGGGTGCCATCATATTCTCTGGTCCTTTTTGGCTTATGGTCAATAAGGGACTTTTGATCTATGCTTTGAGTAGATTCATGACATGTATTGTTTTGCTATTATAAGTTCCTGTAGCTTGTTGATAACTTGCTCTGAACATTGCTTCGTGATGCGGTTTATGCCATGTCCAACCTGATATTTTTTGCACTTTCACCATGCTTGTTTGAACCTGTTATGATGTGATTTAGCCGTAGCTCAGTGTTCCTCTTTTGTTAAGCATCTCCTGTAGATCACTGACATATGTTTTGTTTTCATGTTGGGGTGCTGTAGCATAGTTTCTTGTTGCATGCTAAGTAGCATTGTGCTGTTAATCGCAGCTTTGTGCCATTCTTGCTTGCCATTTGCAAACGTGCATCCGTTCCCGGTGATCCTTATATCGATTTCAACCGAAATCATCTCATCTTTCTAGCGGCATACTTGGTTTGCCAAGTTAATGCCTTGTTCATCCTTTTTCCTCCCGAAGCACGCATAAGCATTGCATATCACATCTCGCATATCATGACATGTATTGCATCATGTTGCTTGTGCATTGCACCGTGATTTATTGTGTTCCCTTGCTTGTGTTCTTGCTTTGGGTAGAGCCGGGAGACGAGTACGTGCATGAGGAACCTGTTGAGTACGCTAACGAGGATCAAGCCTTTGACAACTCTGAGAACCTTGCAGGCAAGATGCCCATACCTTCGATATCACTTCTACCTTTGCTTGCTAGTACTCGCTCTATCGCTATGTTAGCTCTACCTGCCACTGTTTATCATGCCTCCCTATTGCCATGTCAAACCTCTAACCATCTTGTCCTAGCAAACCATTGTTTGGCTATGTCACCGCTTTTGGTCAGCCCCTCTTATAGCGTTGTTAGTTGCAGGTGAAGATGAAGTTTGTTCCTGGTCGGAACATGGACATTTTGGGATATCACAATATCTCCTGTTTAATTAATGCACCTTATATACTTTGTAAAGGGTGGAAGGCTCGGCCTTATGCCTGGTGACTTGTTCCACTCTTGCCACCCTAGTTTCCGTCATACCGGTGTTATGTTCCTTGATTTTGCGTTCCTTACACGGGTGGGTGATTTATGGGACCCCTTAACAGTTCGCTTTGAATAAAACTCCTCCAGCAAGGCCCAACCTTGGTTTTACCATTTGCCACCTAAGCCTTTTTCCCTTCGGTTTTCGCGAGCCCGAGGGTCATCTTTACTTACCCCCCTGGACCAGTGCTCACTCGAGTGTTGGCCCGAACTGAGCTGCCTGCGGGGCCACTTCGGGGAAACTCGAAGTCTGGATTTACTCGTAGCTAGTCTCATCCGGTGTTGCCCTGAGAACGAGATATGTGCAGCTCCTATCGGGATTTGTCGGCGCATCGGGCGGCTTTGCTGGTCTTGTTTTACCATTGTCGAAATGTCTTGCGAACCGGGATTCTGAGGCTGATCGGGTCTTGCCGGGAGAAGGTATATCCTTCGTTGACCGTGAGATCTTGTGATGGGCTAAGTTGGGACACCCCTGCAGGGAATATGATCTTTCGAAAGCCGTGCCCGCGGTTATGAGGCAGATGGGAATTTGTTAACGTCCGGTTGTAGATAACTTGACACTTGACTTCATTAAAATGCATCAACCGTGTGTGTAGCCGTGATGGTCTCTTCTCGGCAGAGTCCGGGAAGTGAACACGGTTTGAGTTATGCCTAACGTAAGTAGTTTCATGATCACTTCTTTATCGCTTCTAGCTTCTCAATCGATGCGTTGCTTCTCTTCTCGCTCTCACTTGCGTATGTTAGCCACCATATATGCTTAGTGCTTGCTGCAGCTCCACCATATTACCCCTTTACCTACCTATGAGCTTAAATAGTCTTGATCTCGCGGGTGTGAGATTGCTGAGTCCTCGTGACTCACAGATTCTACCAAAACAGATGCAGGTGCCGAGGATACCAGCGCAGATGGCGCAACTGAGCTGAAGTGGGAGTTTGATGAGGCCCTTGGTCGTTACTATGTATCGTTTCCAGATGATCAGTAGAGGAGCCCAGTCGGGACAATCGGGGACCTAGCATTTGGGGTTGTCTTCTTTTCATTTGGATTTGACCGTAGCCGGTCTATGAGTGTATTTTGACTGATGTATGACCTTAATTATGTATTGTGTGAAGTGGCGATTGTAAGACAACTCTCTTTATCCCATTCTTGTTCATTACATGGGATTGTGTGGATATGACCCTTCTTGCGACAAAACCACCATGCTGTTATGCCTCTAAGTTGTGCTTCGACACGTGGGAGATATAGCCGCGTCATGGGTGTTACACCCTCCCCTTGGCCCATGAGGCCCCCCAACACTTCCTGGGCCCCCTCGAAACCCCTTTCCATCATTCTGGCCATAACCCGGTGCCCTTGGAACACTTCTGGACCCTGATACATTGCAAAAAAAATACACTTTCGTGATGATACGTGTTTGTCACAGTAGGTCACATTTTCGGTCATGCATGCACATCCATGACAAATTTTTGACAGAATCAAGATAGTCATACCTGTGTTGTCATAGAAGTGTTCCATGACAATACCAAAATTATCATCATGGAAGTATCCACTTCCGTGATGATAAATGGAGCGTCATAGAAGTGCTTTCGTCAAGGGTAACCAACATGTAGCATCCACCGTAATGGGTCGCCTTTAAGCTATCGGTTTTTGGTTTGGATCCGATAACCCGTTAACAGCCCGGACCAATGGCGACTTTCCATGTGTAAAATTCTCATTCGCCGATGATCCACGTGTCAGCCTAGCGTTGGAACAGATGTCAACTGTCCACTCGACGGGAGTCGCCAATGAAACGATGACGCGTGGGATGGCCCAATAGAGGCCCATATAGGTTTAAAATCCTGCCCAGGAACAGACCCACAAGATTTCGCCAGATCTAATGGGCTGGCCCATTAACAGCCTAACATCTTCTGGACCAAATTATGGCCCACATCAAATATGGCTCGTTAAAGGACAGCAATATTCTGGGTTAGCTTCCGGCCCATATCAGATCCAGACCGTTAACAGCCTGCAATAGTTTGGGCCAAAATACGGTCCATATCTGATCTGTCCCGTTAATTGACTTTCATATCTTGGGCCAAATTATGGCCCATAATAGATATGACCCTTTAACAGCTATTGTGCCGTTAGGCCCATTGGGGGCCTGATTTGCTCTTCCGTCTCTTAATGTCCCGTTTAATAGTTCGGCCCGTTAGTTTAGGCCTGTCAGCGACCCTGTCTACATATGGGCCTCTTTTGGCCCAGTTTCACTTTCGGCCATTTGAAGGCCCGAGTTGCACCTGGGTCTAATTTCGGTTCATATTTACTTTCGGCCTCTTAACGACCCGTAGTCTTCGTGGATACATTATAGCCCAAACTGCCTATTGGCCCGTTAAAGGCCCTTGATAGTGTTGGGCCTAATTTTGTCCTATTATACATCCGGCCTGCTTCCATCCGTCAAGTAATTGGGTCAGTTAAGGCCCACAAACATTTCAGTCGGTTAATGGACATCATACCAATGGGCAAATAATGGGCCGATGTATATTACAGCCTGCAGTCGGCCCACAATTTGTTCTCCACAATTAAGGCTCAATCTAGATCGCCTATTTAATTTTCTGGCCAAATTAAGGGTAGCAGTTTACTCGGCCTTTTAAAGGCCCAAAACTAATAGTGGTCTAGATTAAGTGTAAACCTAACTAATGGCCCAAGATGATTGTAGGCCCATGGTTCGTCTCGTATTAGTGATTGGCAACCGACCAGTTTTAGTACCAAAACTACTTTTATGTAAATCTTACCTATTGGCTCATTACGCTCCGATCAAAGATTACGACATTTTCTTAGAGAGAAGACAGCATAAACAGCAAATAAATGACAGCATTGTGACGAATACTAAACCTAGACTATACAACAAAGACATTACAGCATATTACATCCCTGGGCATCAAAGTTTGCCACCGGTGATAATAAAGGGCAACTAGACAGCAAATTCCTTTCACTGGGCAGGTCGCCATCGGTGGAATTAAACACGCCGACAATAGATAGAACCGACAGCACTTCAACATAGTTCAAGAAAGGTTAGCCCTGCCGAGGAGCTACAGCGCAAGCAGCTTAGCAACCTGATCAGACTGTGGTTGTTTGACGCTTATATCCACCAACTCAAGCTGCATAGCATCAATAGACGTCATGTACTTATGGTTAATCTTGCGTGTATATTGGAGTTCTAGTTGGATTTGAGCGGAAGCATGTGTTTCTACTTGAATTTTAGACTGAAGAAGTCGAACAGATTCAGACGGCGACTTCATCGAGCGTGTGTCACTGAGTATGTTTGACACTACATCAAGACATGACTTTGGGGTTGTATCGCTACCCGCAAGATGTGTTTCTTTCTTCTCTGGAATATATGTTAGAGTGACAAACAATGGGTTTGCCTCACTATCATTGTGGCAGTTCTTCTTAGCATCAGTGTTGTCACCCTAAAAGAGAAACAAGTAGGTAGATAACAGGTTTTGCATGTATAAGCATCAACATTGTCAATTCATCTCATTTCTTTATCAGAAATAAAGAGACACGGTTTAAAATAGCATTAACATAATAGTTATTGTTCATAGTTAATACGACAGGATGGCATTGTGTAGGAGCGGCCAGCTTCACCATACCATTGGATTGCAGATCAAGAACACAAGCATACATGTAGTGCTAAACAACGTATAAGCATGAATAGTGAGTGTACTGTCAATTTATACTATTTCAGATTGGTAAATAAAGATACATGATTTAGATAACATTAATATAATATGGCATGGTTCATAGTTAAGACATAGCAGGATATGGCATTGTGCTGGAGTTGGTAGTTTCACCACACCACTGGATTACAGATCAAGAACACAAGCATACATGCAGTGCTAAAGAAGATAACTTGCTATGTTTAGTTTAATTTACATTGTATGAATAAGGAACTAGGTTGTACAACTATAGATTGAAATTGAGAAGGACAAAATAATGTTTCTGTACTTCTTCATTATAAACTTTGAACAAGCAATTTGATGCAGACGATAAAAAGAAACAGTAATTGCACTCATAGCTTTCCAAATATACACAACAAAGTTTGAAGGCTCGAGCAGGACAAACTTACATTAGTAGTGAAGACCGACTCTATAAAGCCCGTGTCCATATTGATGGGGGGGGGGATTCAAGATGTTTACTACAGATTCTTCTTCAAGAGTATTGCCATTATTACACATTTTGTTAAGAGTAAATATAGATGTGAAAATATAGGAACAAATGGGGATTATTTGAGCTAAGATGCAGAGTACAAATGTAAATACAACATACAGCCAAAAGGCACTAACAAGAGCAATGCAGAGCTAAACTGCTTCAGTTGCATTGGTTTTATTCAATATTTTGGCAAGAGTAAATATAGATATGATGTGTAGAAAATGGAGGGCAAGGGAAAATAAGTTGCAAAGTGTACATGAAGAACTAGCTGACAATATATGTAAAATGATGAAGGACAACAGAACTAAATTTCTTCATAAGCATTGGGTTTATTCTACATTACTGTAAGCATTAATATAGATCTGATAATTTGGAGAGAACAATGGATACACAAGCTATAATGCACAATGATGTCACATAATCCACCAGGTATGAATGTAAGTACAACGATAGGACAATAGGTACTAACAAGACAAAAGTAGTGACCAACATAGTTGCGATATCCTAGGTTTTGCTGTGCTAGTTCTATCGACAAAATAAGTGGGGTGTTGTGTGATTTCTCCAGTACAACCACCTTTTTCAAGGAATTTGCTTGTAGTCCTTCAAGTTCTGCAATCACCCTCTTACTTGTGGATGTTTGAAACGCACGAATAGCATTTGAATGGAAAAACATGGTATGAAGACAAATGGAATAGGTATTGATAATGGATGGGCATAGCATCTTCACATATATCATGAGTAAACTAAGCAGATGGTGGTGCAACAAACCAAAAGAAATGCAAGACACCTTATGCAAGATACGTGCAACCGATAAAACCTTGCCAAATTAGAAAAGGCACCTTATTGAGTGAACAAGATAGGCCATCTGCCTTTGAGTACTTGAGTTCAAAATAGTCATTAGGATCATATTCTGAATATGAATCTATAGGTCGAGAGCATGTGGGTTTCATTGCATCCACAATGGACCTCAATCCCTTGATGCCAAGTTTGTTACCCATTGAACTATTCTGCAATATTCTTCTGATGTGCGCATTCTTATATTCATTGTGACTATGTACAATATCTGAGAAGCATGAAAACATAAATAGTAGTGAGATTATCTTTGTAATGCAGAGGATATTGTAATATAATAGGGGCTCCATGTAAACCCTTGTGTGTTATCACTGGATTCTGATGAGAGAGCCCATGTGTGTTGTAATATGGTGAGTAGATTAATATAATCTGGCACAACTACATAAAAAATAGGCTCCCTGTTGGGAGCTCCAGATGTAAGGATAGTTGGCAGGTGATAGGTTCATAATATACCGTATAGAAAGTTCATTGCCAAACCAAGATAACAAGAGTGCACAGCCACTAGGTAGATCATAGTGTAGATAAAAGGGGTAGACCATGACCACCATAAATAAATTGGGAAAGCGGAACTGGCTGGAAAATACAGGATTGTATTGCCACTACTAATACATAGCCTATCGATCACCTACATGCCAGCTCTATTCATCTGACGACGCACTTATGTTACTATTAGTCTAGTCTATCAAAGATCACATGGCTCCCACCATTTCCGGGATATTATGACATACCAAATTGATGTGTTGAAATCATGTAGCAAAATCGACCCAATAGAGCTGTCGACTGTAGATGTCCTTACTCCCCTTCCTGACAAGGAACATATTGTAGTTACTAAAGAATAATAGAGGAAGAACATGTTAAAGAATACAAGGGGAAGCATATTATTGAGATTCCCCTTCTATCTATACAATGTTGGTTGCCCACCCATGATGAATCAGACTGCCCAAAGAAATGCCATTCCATGATGTCCCTCTATATGGGGCCACATGCATTTGGAAACTCAAGTGGGAGCATTAGCTAACCAACTAAATGTGTGTTTGTTAGCTAATGTCAGTATCATATCACATTCGTATTTGAAGAAGCTTAGGGCATATGATTGGTGTGTTATTTGGCTTTAAAGGGTGTGCTACTGCTAGTAGGACACAAAGCACCTAAGCATCAGGAGTAAAAATAGGAAAGTGGAACTTGCTGGAAAATATGTCCTAGTATTGCCGGTACGGCTAGAAAGGCTTCGGAAAATAGCTCTCTGCAATTCAAGGCGCAGTACTATTACTATCAGACTAACTCTCAAAGGCGACACATATGAACGAATATGAAGAGTTGAAAGCGTCCATGACAAGCGACATGAAGACCAACACGAATAGTTGAAAGCGTCCATGACAAGCAACTGAATAGACCTGTACACTGCAAATGGCCTTTCTCCACTTCACTACAAGGAACATAATGTACTACTATTATACTCCCTCTGTTCCTAAATACATGTCTTTGTAGAGATTACACTATGGATCACATAGGGATGTATATAGATACATTTTAGAGTGTAGGTTCACTCATTTTTCTCCATACGTAGTCCATGGAGGAATCTCTACAAAGACTTATTAGGAACGGAGAGAGTACTTACAAAAGAAGAACAGAAGAGGAGCATGCTAAAGAAGAGCAAGCAGATTTTGGATAATAAAATGTTGGTTGCCCACACATGATGAACTAGAGCGTCTAAATAATGCAACTCCCTAATGTCCCTCGATATGTGGCGCATGTGCTTTTCAAAAGTAAAGTAGGAACATTAGCTGACCAATTAAACATTCTCTTGTTTAGTACATGTTAGCATCATATGATATTTGTATTTGAGCAACTAAGTTTGGAATTATGAGTGGCATGCTATTTAGCTTGATGGGTTGAGGAGCACTGCTTGCATGTCCGTCTCAAAGCACCTACAATGATGGTACTGGATATATGGGAATGTCTACATGCAAGTCGCCGAACTTTCGTCATTTGGGTCAGTCGACCATTTCAGGCGGTTGGATGAAGATCCGACGTATCCAACCCTTCTTCTTCCTCTCCTCTTATTCTTCCCCTAAAGACCACCGCACGGGCCACCGGCTGAACCACCGGCCCCTACCGTACCTGAACCGCCCACCACCTTCGGTCTCCTCCGCCCGCAACATCCCTGTAGCTAACCCCACCCCCACCCTCATCAAGTTTTGCCTCTGGCAAGGCCCCACCATACCCCGACAACAACCCCCCACAACCACTGTCCCCACCCAAAACCCTAAGATAGATAATGGGCCAGCCCTCCGGCGAGCCCCTTCCTTCCCTCCGACGAAGTCCGAAAAATGGGCTGACCCCAATTTGAAATTCAGTCGACTATCATTTAAGCTAATGTGGAATATAAAAGGGGAAAACCATAAGCATTGCGAGTATGGTGGTGAGCGTGCCGTGGCGGATCTGAACGTGCAAACCGGACAAAGGCAACTTCGCAACCAATGTTTGGTTTCAACTAACAAGTAAGATTCTAAGTGATGGACAATAAATCACACTAAACCAGTGGCAATATATTTTCTTGTTGAGATAAATAACTTGAGCAGATACGAGACAGTACGGCCTCTGGTATGGCGCCGTGTAAGCATCTGCTGAGGCATTGTGGGTGCTGTAGTAGCGATGGTTGTTAATGGTGTGGAAGAAGATCTAGGAGCGCAGACGGTGGAAGCGAGGGAAATATCCCGACATGGTGGACGAGACGGTCGTATGAGCGGCCTCGGCAGGGTGGACGATGGCGCAGATGAAGCAAGAGGATGTGATGCAAGGATCCTGGGCCAAAGTCATGGATGAGTGAGGTCAATCTCTTGTAATGGACGACGGCGTCGGGGTATCAGCTCTGGCATGGTGGAGGAGGACGGCGGTGGATGGTGTGGCGGACGGAGGATACTGCGGTGGAGAAGGTGTTTTGGCGCCCACAGAGTATGTTTGGGGAAATGGAGGGAGGGAGGTAGGGGGAACCATGTCTTTAGAGTGCGCTTGTCTCAAATGCAAGGAAATTACGGAGATTTCGGTTGAGGAGAGTTTGTTTTGCGCCCACCGTGTATGAATCCAGGGAGGTGAGAGGTGAAGGCAGTTATTTCACGTGTGAGTGAAATTACAAGCCTAACCCTATCGAAACCTATAGAAATCGAGCCGATAGGCTTTGCGTGTAAGGGATAGGCAATAATTTCCATCTCGTAGATTTTGGTTTCGGGCGGTTACTGCGAGTTTCCCTTCTTTGTTCAATTTTTTGTAGAAACAGATTGCACGTTTACCGTGCCAACTCACTTCGAATCCATTTTGTATTATTTTTCCGGGCAGGATCCATTTTGTATTAGAATACAAATCTATATACATCATTTTTTAAATATACTTTCAAAAGCACAACACCCTTTATACATAATGGTTTACAAATGGCATGATCTCAAATTCGTAAGGCCGAGTCCATCTTAATTTGGATTTTCAAATATTTGAAACCACTTTATGTTGAAATCCAATGTATGCATTCCTCGCTAACTGTCTCCAATTAATGTGTCTTTCATGCCGGGTTTATTTTTACTTCTCAAATACTTATAATGTGTTTGACACACACAACATATAGTGTAATCCCGTTTAGACATTAATTGCATATAAACCATGCATTGTCTCGAAATTAAAGAATCTATGGATCACTAATATTGATAAACAATATAACATTACATATGTCCCCAAATTCAAATGAAAATTCATGTTTGATGGAACAATTTTGTTATGATATTATCGATGTCATGATCTCTAGTTTAAATATTTCAATCCCCTTTAATCCAGATATTCGTCTCATATAGCTATCACTCATGCTTATATATCTCTCTAGACATATATGCCTTCACCATCTCTTGGGTATTGTCAGTGTAAAAACCGTCAGACCTCGGGGTTGGGGGTCCCGAGCTATGGATCAAGAATCGATGGGGAACAAGGGACGATGAACACGGTGTTTACCCAGGTTCGGGCGCTCTCGAAGAGGTAATACCCTCTGTCCTGCTTGATTGTATTGGATGTATAATATGGTTTCAGAGTAGATCTATCTCGGTATCAGCATGAGCTAAACCCTAAGGTGATGAGGTGATGAATATAGCTCTCCCCATAAATACTACAACCCTCGATTTATATAGACACCGATCGGGTTAGGTTTACCGAAGATAGATTTTGTCGGTGCAACAAACCCTGGGTCTGGTGCCCAGACTATGCACAGGCCTAATGACGAGATTGCAGCACCCGAGATCAGACCAAGCACTAGAGATCAGTTCTTTGAAGAATCAAAGTGTATATCAAGAAGAGCAAGTCAAGCCAGGCAGACAAGATGTCACTAAGGGAAAAACCTCCCTTGCCAGGCAGGAGAGCCTGGTGAGGATGAGGATTGCATAGAAGATAAGCCACCAAAAAGCCCCGGCAGGCTTGCCGGGTAGGGCAATGGTGGGCTGCCCCGCCAATGCTTCACCGCTCCACCTCACAGCGACGCAATTCAACGATCAGTAAAGTGTCAAGCCCCTGAGAGACTAAGTGGCTGGTTCTTGCTACATGGCAGCCACTTCCCATGGTAAACACCTCCAAATGACACCCGTCCTGAGACGTGTCAAGCAAGCAGGCACGAAGCTGGCAGATAGCCCGACAAGGCTTGCCGAGCATGCTGCGACGTGACACTGAGCGGCACATTTAATGCGCTCTGTCTGCCTGCAGAGTTAGGTATGGTAGGACTATCTGCTATCTAGTCAGTACTTAAAGACTGATTTGCCACTTTGGTGACCCCTTCATCTATAAAAGGAGGCCCATGGCAACCGTATAAAGGATTCAGACCCTCGCATGTTCATACGCGCATAGTCGCTCTTCCCTCGAGGCAACCCTGCTGGGCAAGAGTGTTGCATTTTCCACCATAATCCACCATCAATCCACCAAAGCAAGAGCGGGGTTTTACGCCTCACGGCGGCCCAAACCTGGGTAAAGCTGCTCGTGTGATCTCTGCCATGTTGTGTTACGCTTCTCCGCTCTTTGTGCAACGTTACCATCCCCCCGCCGAACCACAAAGGGGCTCATGGCCCCATAGGTGGTCGTTGTTTCCCACAACATCTTTGGCGCTCCAGGTAGGGGGCGTGCGCTTGCGCAAACCCGAGAACCGTGCATAGCACGTCATCTTCATCATCATTTTCTTCGTCAGTGGCTCCATCGACCATGGCGCCGAAGAAGCCCGGTGCCGCATCTCACCCACCCACCTTGAAGACACGGGGGGCTAAGGGGATGTGGATGCTATAGGGAACGTGGTCGACGCGGCGGCGTCATCACCACCTCCCCTGCGGCCGAAATAGGAGTAGGAGGCACCGGAGAAGGAAAGCACCAGCAGCACCCCGACAGCGACACTCCACGAGGTATGGGTTGATACATTATTCCACACTACCCTTCTGCCCGGCCGAAGAGCACAGCCGCAGCAGTGGCACATTCTGGGGCGAATCGCAACTCTCCGGCCGCTCCTTCTGCGGGCGCGACCGCACGGCATGCACCACCCTCGGAGCAAGCTAACCTAGTGACTATGCCCAATGGAGCCGCAGGTCCTCATGCGCCTCCACCTCGTTACCACGCCGTCAAAGCGGCTGGCTCGCAGCGACGAGAGCATGGCACGATCACTACCGGCACCGTTAGGAGCCGGGCGGTGCTCTAGTCTATATTGTCGTCATCCATGCCAAGCACCGGCTCGGAGGCCATGGCACGGGGCTAACTGCTGTTGAGATTTCTGCTAACAGCCGATCAGATGGATGAAATGGACACTAATGGCGCACCACTTGTGTGTGCGCCATTAGTATATAGCAATGGCGCACCACATGCAGGTGCGCCATTGGTAATATATTACTAATGGCGCACCTGGTGTGTGGTGCTCCATTAGAAGTTTTGGTAAAAATAATAATAAAAATTTTGTTACTAATGGTGCACCATGGGTAGTGCGCCATTACTAGTTGACATAGTAATGGCGCACCACACCCACCGTGCGCCATTAGTCGGTTTAAAAAAAATAAAATAAAAAAATTTGTTAGTAATGGCGCATCTGTGGAGAGTGCGCCATTACTAGTTAAAACTAGTAATGGCGCACTGTCCACTAGTGCGCCATTACTAACTTTTTTTCAAAAAAAAATCATTTTTTTAAAAACTAGTAATGGCGCACCACCCCACGGTGCGCCATTACTAACTTGGCCCAAAAGTTCCCGAGTGCACACCCCCCCCCCCGTGGACCGCCTTTTTAGTTTTAAAAAAATAAAAGAAAATGATAAAAATGTCAAAAAATTAAAGAAAATAAGTTTCCCATGTGATATGTGGTCTAGTTGTTGGGAAAATTTACAAATATGAATTTCGACTTTATTTGCAAAATCTCTCTGGAAATTTGTAAAATGACCATAACATTTGCATACGAACTCGGATTAAAAAAATTTTATATGAAAAATCATCTACTCGAAAAGTTACATCCGAATTTAATCGAGGTAACCTCGTTAAACATTCTCAAAATCCCCAAAATCCTAACAGAAAAAAGTTACGGGGCTTTCAAGATCTAGAGGCAAAAAAATTCAAAAAATTTCAAACTTAATAGTCGCGCACCATGGATGTGGTGGAAAAAAATTGGTTTTGAATTTATTTTTTGAATTTTTTTTCCAAAAAATGATACGTAATATGACTGGGAAGTTTGAAATATTTTACAAAATTTCATCATAGTCATGAACATGAACAAAGTCCTAGACATCAACAAGGTATAATAGGATTGATATGCTAGATATATCAACAAGTGCCTACGAAGTGAGCTGTTGCTGGGGTTGGATACAACTCTGAAGCTAAGCGTGCTTGGGCTGGAGTAGTGTGAGGATGGGTGACCTTTCGGGAAGTTTGAACACAGAGTGCGATTTGACCTGAAATTAAGCATATTGACCCGAGATTAAGCCATAGTGACCTGAGATTAAGAAAAAAATTGAAAAATTTTGAAAAAAATTTTAAAAAAAATTCTAATTTTTTTTTGAAAAAAATGTTACTAATGGCGCACTTCTATGTGGTGCGCCATTAGTATACCAGATACTAATGGCGCACCGTGGGCTATACTAACGGCACAGCAGCGGTGCGCCATTAGTATACCAGATACTAATGGCGCAACACAAGTGCGCCATTAGAAAAAAAATCTAATGGTGTGGTGCTAGTGGCGCACCTGTAGTGCGCCATTAGTAGCGAAAACAGGTGCGCCACTAGCAGCCCTTTTTCTAGTAGTGTGCCTTTTGAGGCTAGGTGCCCCGCCTTCACCCGAGAGCTATGACAAGTCTGTTGGCTGTCTGCCAGCACGTTCAAGCCAAAGATACCTGAGAAGTACGATGGGAGGCTAGACCCGGCAGAGTTCTTGAGCATCTACACCCTTGCTGTTCAAGCTACTGGAGGAAGAGATGAGAAGGTGTTCCCCAATTCCTTCCCTTTGGCACTCAAGCCAAATGTAAGGTCTTGGCTGATGCACCTCCTGGAGAACTCCAATTCAACCTGGGCTGAGCTATGCCACGAGTTCATTGGCGCCTTCACAGGTGGCCATCAAGAACAAAGGCGGCCCAACAACTTGCAGCTTCTTCGACAAGAAGGAGGAGAGACTCTATGGAAGTACATGCAGAGGTTCAGCCAAGTACACAAAAATATTATAGACATGCACCCAGCGGTTGAGATAGCTGCATTTCTAACATGCGCAATCGACGGACACATGCCAAGATGAACATTCAATTGCCCAAGACTGTTAAGGAGCTTTACACCGTAGTGGACAAGTGTGCTTGGGTGGAGGAGGGGAGGAGGCTCCCCGGATAAGAGGCTTAAGGACGAGATTGCGACATCCATGATCACACCTCTCTCTAGAGATCAGTTCTTTGAAGAATCAAAGTGCAGGTCAAGAAGAGCAAGTCAAGCCAGAGAGACAAGATGTCACTAAGGGAAAACCCTCCCTTGCCAGGAAGGCGAGTCTGGCGAGGATGAGGATTGCCTATAAGATAAGCCCCAAACCTCCCTGGCAGGCTTGCCGGGCACGGCAAGGGCGGGCTGCCCCGCCAAAGCTTCACCGCTCCACCTCACAGCAATGGAAGTCACCGATCAGTGCAGTGTCAAGCCCCTGAGCGAATAAGTGGTTGGTTCTTGATACATAGCAGCCACTTCCTACGAAAAACACCTCCAAATGACACCCGTCCTGAGACATGTCAAGCAAGCAGGCATGAAGCTGGCATGTTGTGATGTGACACTAAGCGGCGCATTTAATGCGCTTTGTCCGCCTACAGAGTTAGGTATGCTAGCATTTTTGCTATCTAGTCAGTACATAAAGACTGATTTGCCACTTTGGTGACCCCTTGATCTATAAAAGGAGGCCCATGTCAACCGTAGAGAGGATTCGAACCCTCGCATTTTCATACGCGGTAGTCGCTCTTGCCCCGAGGCAACCCTGCCAGGCAAGAGCGCTGCATTTTCCACCATAATCCACCATCAATCCACCAAAGCAGGAGTATGGTTTTATGCCTCACGGCGGGCCAAACCTCGGTAAAACTGCCTGTGTGATCTCTGCCATGTTGTGTTATGCTTCTCCGCTCATTGTGCAACGTGCCCTCCCCCCGCTGAACCACAAAGGAGCTCATGGCCCCATAGGTGGTCGTTGTTTCCCACAACATCTTTGGCGTGCCAAGTAGGGGGCGTGCGGTTGGGCAAACCTGAGAACAGTACGTAGCGCGTCATCTTCATCATCATTTTCTTCGTCAGTGGCTCCATCGACCATGGCGCACAAGAAGAAGCCGGTGCCGTAGCTCACCCATCCACCTCGAAGGCCCCATCATGCATGGCCACTAATGCCGCGGGGGGCTACGGGGACACACGGGGATGTGCATGCTATGGGGAATGTGGTAGACACGGGTGATGTCGTCACCGCATCCCCTGCGGCCGAAACAGGAGTAGGAGGCACCGGGGAAGGACAGCGTCAGCAAGACCCCGACGGCGACAATCCACGAGGTATGGGTGGAGACAATATTCCGCGCTACCCCTATGCCCGACCGAAGAGCACAGCCGCAACGGTGGCGCTCATTCTGGGGCGAATTGCAACTCTCTGGCCGCTCCTGCTGCGGGCGCGACCGCATGGCATGCACCATCCTTGGTCTGAGTTAACCTAGCCGCTATGCCCAACAGAGCCGTTGGTCCTCAAGGGCATACACCTCGTCACCATGACGTCCAAGCGGCTGGATCGCAGCGACGATAGCATGGCATGATCATTACCGGCACTAACAGGAGCCGGACGGCGCTTTGGTCTACATTGACGTCACCCATGCCAAGCACCGGCTCGGAGGCCATGGCACGGGCCCAACTGCTGTTGAGATTTCTGCCAGCACCCGATCAGATGGATGAGTGGCAAGCCACCATCCAAATCCTGATTAGTTTCACCGAGGCGGGAGGATCACAGCGAGCTGGCCTGCTAAGGCCTCCGCACGCAACGACAACACCCGCACTGCTGGTCGTACCGAAGGGGACACCCCCACGGTGTAGTCCCCTCCGCGGCAGCCAGCGCCGGGGCCACGCATCCAAGAACCCAATGATGTCTCGATGGCCTCGTCCGACCCTTGAGCGTGTCAAGACCTACGGTGGGCCCCGCTAGACAGGAAGTGGGAAGGCGTGGGCACCACCATCGACCAACGCCATGACACCCTCCACCGGTCCAATGGGCGCGACGGCCCCAACGTCGACAAGCTTGTGCTTGGCGAAGGCAGTTACCTGCCACTACTTGGAAAACGGCTATAGATGAAATGGACACTAATGGCGCACCACATGTGTGATGCGCCATTAGTATATAGGAATGGCGCACCACATACAGGTGCGCCATTAGTAATATATTACTAATGGCGTACCTGGTGTGTGGTGCACCATTAGAAGTTTTGGTAAAAATAATAAAAAAAAAATTCGTTACTAATGGCGCACCATGGGATAGTGCACCATTACTAGTTGACATAGTAATGGCGCACCACACCCACCGTGCGCCATTAGTAGTTTTGAAAAAAAAGTAAAAAAAATAAATTTTTTAGTAATGGCGCACCTGTGGACAGTGCGCCATTACTAGTTTTTTCAAAAAAAAATCAATTTTTTTTATTTTTTTTTCAAAACTAGTAATGGCGCACCACCCCACGGTGCACGATTACTAACTTGGCCCAAAAGTTCCCGAATGCACCCCCCTGTGGACTGCCTTTTC
This sequence comes from Triticum aestivum, assembly GCF_018294505.1. Lineage (NCBI taxonomy): Eukaryota > Viridiplantae > Streptophyta > Magnoliopsida > Poales > Poaceae > Triticum > Triticum aestivum. Next base: position 233,833,421 of record NC_057804.1, on the reverse strand, counting down.
AGTTTTAGAAAAAATAAAAGAAAATGATAAAAATGTCAAAAAAAAATAATAAGTTTCCCATGTGATATGTGGTCTAGTTGTTGGGAAAATTTAAAAATATGAATTTCGACTTTACTTGCAAAATCTCTCTGAAATTTGTAAAATGGCCATAACTTTTGCATACGAACTCGGATTAAAAAGTTTTTTATATGAAAAATCATCTACTCGAAAAGTTACATCCGAATTTAACTAGGGAAACCACGTTAAACATTTTCAAAATCCCCAAAACCTAACAGAAAAAAAGTTACGGGGCTTTCAAGATCTAGAGGCAAAAAAATCAAAAAAATTCAAACTTACTAGTGGCGCACCATGGATGCGGTTCGCCACTAGTAATAGAAAAAAATTGGTTTTGATTTTTTTTTGAATTTTTTTTCAAAAAATGATACATAATATGACCTGGAAGTTTGAAATATTTTTCAAAATTTTATCATAGTCATGAACATGAACAAAGTCCCTAGACATCAACAAGGTATAATAGGATTGATATGCTAGATATATCAACAAGTGCCTGTGAAATAAGCTGTTGCTGGGGTTGGATAGAACTCTGAAGTTAACGTGCTTGGGCTGGAGTAGTGTGAGGATGGGTGCCTTTCGGGAAGTTTGACCACGAAGTGCAATTTGACCTGAGATTAAGCATATTGACCCGAGATTAAGCCATAGTGACCTGAGATTAAGAAAAAAACCGAAAAAAAATTTGAAAAAATTTTAAAAAAAAATTCTGAAAAAAATTTGAAAAAAAAATTTACTAATGGCGCACCGTGGCGTGGTGCTAGTGGCGCACCTGTATTGCACCATTAGTAGCGAAAACAGGTGCGCCACTAGCAGCCCTTTTTCTAGTAGTGTGCCTTTCGAGGCTAGGTGCCCCGCCTTTACCCGAGAGCTATGACAAGTCTGTTGGTTGTCTGCCCGCATGTTCAAGCCAAAGATACCTGAGAAGTACGATGGGAGGCTAGACCCGGCAGAGTTCTTGAGCATCTACACCCTTACTGTTCAAGCTGCCGGAGGAAGAGATGAGAAGATGTTCCCCAATTCCTTCCCGTTGGCACTCAAGCCAAATGTAAGGTCTTGGCTGATGCACCTGCTGGAGAACTCCAATTAAACCTGGGCTGAGCTATGCCACGAGTTCATTGGCGCCTTCACTGGTGGCCATCAAGAACCAAGGCGGCCCAACGACTTGCAGCTTCTCCAACAAAAAGGAGGAGAGACTCTATGGAAGTACATGCAGAGGTTCAGCCAAGTCCACAAAAATATTCTAGACATGCACCCGGCGGTTGAGATAGCTGCGTTCCAGTCTAACATGCGCAATCAACGGACGCATGCCAAGATGAACATTCGATTGCCCAGGACCGTTAAGGAGCTTTACACCATAGTGGACAAGGGTGCTTGGGTGGAGGAGGGGAGGAGGCTCCCCGGAGAAGAGGCTTAAGGACGAGATTGTGGCATCCATGATCACACCTCTCTCTAGAGATCAGTTCTTTGAAGAATCAAAGTGCAGATCAAGAAGAGCAAGTCAAGCCAGAGAGACAAGATGTCACTAAGGGAAAAACCTCCCTTGCTAGGAAGGCGAGCCTGGCGAGGATGAGGATTGCGTAGAAGATAAGCCCCAAACCTCCCTGGCAGGCTTGCCGGGCACGGCAAGGGCGGGCTGCCCCGCCAAAGCTTCACCGCTCCACCTCACAGCGATGCAAGTCACCGATCAGTGCACTGTCAAGCCCCTGAGCAAATAAGTTGTTGGTTCTTGTTACATGGCAGCCACTTCCTACGGAAAACACCTCCAAATGGCACCCGTCCTGAGACGTGTCAAGCAAGCATGCGTGAAGCTGGCATGCTATGATGTGACACTAAGCGACGCATTTAATGCGCTCTGTCCGCCTACAGAGTTAGGTATGCTAGCATTTTTTCTATCTAGTCTGTACATAAAGACTGATTTGCCACTTTGGTGACAACTTGATCTATAAAAGGAGGCCCATGGCAACCGTAGAGAGGATTCAGACCCTCGCATTTTCATACGCGGTAGTTGCTCTTGCCCCGAGGCAACCCTGCCACGCAAGAGCGCTGCATTTTCCACCATAATCCACCATCAATCCACCAAAGCTGGAGTAGGGTTTTATGCCTCACAGCGGGCCAAACCTGGGAACTGCCTGTGTGATCTCTGCCATGTTGTGTTATGCTTCTCCGCTCATTGTGCAACGTGCCCTCCCCCCGCCGAACCACAAAGGAGCTCATGGACCCATAGGTGGTCATTGTTTCCCACAACATCTTTGGCGCGCCAGATAGGGGGCGTGCGCTAGGGCGAACCTGAGAACCATGCGTAGCGCATCATCTTCATCGTCATTTCCTTTGTCAGCGGCTCCATCGACCATGGCGCCCAAGAAGAAGCCCGGTGCCGTAGCTCACCCATCCAACTCGAAGGCCCCGTCACGCATGACCGCTGATGCCGCAGGGGGCTACGGGGACACACGGGGATGTGTATGCTATGGGGAATGTGGTAGACACGGGTGATGTCGTCACCACCTCCCCTGCGGCCGAAACGGGAGTAGGAGGCACCGGGGAAGGACATCGTCAGCAGGACCCCGGCGGCGACACTCCACGAGGTACGGGTGGAGACAATATTCCGCGCTACCCCTATGCCCGACTGAAGAGCACAGCCGCAGCGGTGGCGCTCATTCTGGGGCGAATCACAACTCTCTGGCTGCTCCTGCTGCGGTCGCGACCGCATGGCATGCACCATCCTTGCTGTGAGTTAACCTAGCCGCTATGCCCAACGGAGCCGTTGGTCCTCAAGGGCCTACACCTTGTCACCACGACGTCCAAGCGGCTGGATCGCAGCAACGAGAGCATGGTGCGATCATTACCGGCACCAACAGGAGCCGGGCGGCGCTTTGGTCTACATTGTCGTCACCCATGCTAAGCACCAGCTTAGAGACCATGGCGTGGGCCCAACTGCTGTTGAGATTTCTGCCAGCAGCCGATCAGATGGATGAGTCGCGAGCCACCATCCAAAGCCTGATTAGTTTCACCGAGGCGGGAGGATCATAGCGAGCTGTCCCACCAAGGCCTCCAGGCGACGACAACGGCCCGCGCTACTGGTTGTACCGAAGGGGACACCCCCATGGTGCAGTCCCCTCTATGGCAGCCAGCGTCGGGGCCACGCATCCAAGAACCCGATGACATCTCGATGGCCTCGTCCGACCCTCGAGCATGTCAAGGCCTATGATGGGCTGCGATGGACATGCATAGAGAAGGTGCGTGCGCCACTATCGTCCAACGCCATGACATCCTCCGCCGGTCCGATGGGCGCGATGGCCCCAACGTCGACAAGCTTGCGCTCGGCGGAGGCAGTTACCTGCCTTTCACGGCTAGGTGCCCCGCCTTCACCCGAGAGCTATGACAAGTATGTTGGCCCTCTGCCCTCACATTCAAGCTAGAGATACCAGAGAAGTATGATGGGAGGCTAGACCCGGCAGAGTTCTTGAGCATCTACACCATTGCTGTTCAAGCTGCCGGAAGAAGAGATGATAAGATGTTCGCCAATTCCTTCCTATTGGCCCTCAAAAAAATGTAAGGTCTTGGCTGATGCACCTGCTGGAGAACTCCATTTCAACCTGGCTGAGCTATGCCACGAGTTCATTGGCACCTTCATGGGTGGCCATCATGAACCAGGGTGGCCCGACGACTTGCAAGTTCTCCCACAAAAAGGAGGAGAGAGTCTGTGGAAGTACATGCAGAGGTTTAGCCGAGTCTACAGAAATATTCCAGACCTCTGCCGATGGCTGTGATATTTGTGTTCCAGTCTAACATGCGCAATCGATGGATACATGCCAAGTCGAACATTAGATTGCCCAAGACCGTGAAGGAGCTTCACACCTTGGTGGAAAAGTGTGCTTGGGTGGAGGAGGGGAGGCGGCTCCCCAGATTAGAGGATGGCGTCAATGTCGACCACAGGACGATGACGAGGCCACCAATTAGAAGAAAAAGAATAAGAAGTGAAATAAAAGGCACATGGATAAGGCAGTGATGACCATTGAGGGATCGGGCATGCCTAATACCGGCAAGAAGGCCAATATTGAGGTACCCGACAAGGAAGATGTTGCATGCACTGATTGCTGGGAGGCCGCGGCTATCGAGAAGGTCGTGAAAGGTGATGGATGATAGTGCAAAATCCATCGGACCAAGGGCCATGATCTCCAGGAGTGTCATCAAGTTGAGTAGCTCGTCAAGAAGAAGAAGGCTGAATATGAGAAGTGTGATAAGGAAGGAGGTCAAAATGGCGCTGGCGGGAAGGGACGGGGCGGAGAAGCAGGTCGTCTCAGCAAGGCTCTTCGGAACCAAGGGCACCCACCTGGGGCTGTGAGAAGGAAGATTGCAACAATGAAAGTGATGGAGGGGATGAAGAGGAAACCAGCGAGTAGGAATTCCAGAAAGCCCCGTGCATTGATGGAGGTGCATCTCTGCAGTCCTCTCACCGCCAACTTAAACAATGGGCACGTGAAGTCAATGTTGTGGAGCCAGCGGCAGATTCTGAGAGGCCACTGAAGTGGTCCCGCACGCCCATCTTCTTCGACGAAGAGAACCACAATGACGGCACCACTGCTGTAGGGTGCTTGCCGTTGTTGGTCTCATCAACAGTCCGCAACCTCAGTCACAAAGATGTTGGTTGACATCGGGGCCGGGTTGAATCTGATTTCTATGAAGGTCTTCAGAAACTTTAGATTGCAGAGAAGAGCTTGAGGTTACTGGCATGTTCCAAGGGAACAACCCCGACAGGAGTCTTCCTAAGGGGAAGATCACGTTCCCGGTGACATTCGGGGGAGAGTTGAATTACCAGACTGAGAAGGTTGTGTTTGATCTGGTCAACCTCCCCCGGCCGTACAACCGAATCCTTGGACGCCCAGATTTGGCCAAATTCATGGCGGCATCCCACTATGCCTACAATACCTTGAATATGCAAGGGCCAGCAGCCAACATTTCCATTTCATCAGACGAGAAGGACTTAATCATTTGCGTGGACAAGACGTATAGGGATGCAGTCGCGGCAGAGGCTGTGGAGCCGTCGTTCCCACCAAGGAAAACAAGAAAAAGAAGAAAGCTAACAAGGGCTCCGGTGAGGAATCTGGGAAGTGCGCCTCTTAAGAGTGTGCTACTCCCGTTGATGACTTCTAGGAGAGTTCCAATAGCAAGAGATCAAAAGCTGCTACGCCTGCCGTGAAGAAGGTCCCGACAGAGCTGGCTGGTATTGATGGTACCTTTACTATTAGTGCCACCCTTGACGACAAATAGGAAAGCACACTCATTGCCTTCCTGCGGGTGAATGTCAATGTGTTTGCATGACAACCATCGGACACCCCCGGTGTTCCGAGGGATGTAACCGAGCACCACCTTGCTGTCTGCCCACAAGCCCGACCCGTCAAGCAGAAGGTCCGAAAGCAAGCTTTGGAGTGGCAAAAGTTCATTGCCAAGGAAATTAAGAAACTTGAGGAAGCTAGTTTGGTCAGAGGAGCACTGCATCCAATGTGGCTGGCAAATCCAGTGGCAATGCGCAAGGCTAATGGAAAATAGAGGCTATACATAGATTTCACTAAACTGAACAAGGCCTGCACGAAGGAACCATTTCCTTGCCGTGCATCGATCAGATCGTGGATTCCACCTCCGGGTGTGACCTGCTTTCCTTTCTGTATGTCTACTCTGGGTACCATCATATCTTTATGTCCAAGGGAGACGAAGAAAAGACAATGTTCATCACTCTATGTGGCACTTCTTTGCATATATGCCCTTCAGATTGAAGAGCGCTGGATCCACCTTTGCAAGGGCAATCCAAATTGGTTTTGATTCACAGCTGCACAGAAAAGTTGAAGCTTATATGGATGATATTGTGGTCAAGACCAAGGACAAATCAACCCTTATCTAGGATCTGGAAGAGACCTTTGCCAATCTGCCCAAGATCAATTTGAAGCTGAACCCGGAGAAGTGTGTGTTTGGCATTCCCTCCGGCAAGCTACTTGCCTTTTTTTGTCCCATCATGGGATAGAGGCCAATCCCGATAATATCAAGGTTATCGAGCAAATTCAAGCACCCAAGATGGTCAAGTATGTGAGGCGTTTGACTGGATGTGTTGCTGTGCTCAGCGGGTTCATTTCCAAGTCTACCGAGCGTGCCCTACCGTTCTTCAAAAGAAGGCATGACCCATAGAGTGGACTCTAGAGGCAGACACTGCACTTCAAGATTTGAAGGCCTACTTGTCCTCTATGCCCACTCTGGTTGCTCCAAAACCATATGAGCCCTTGCTACTATACTTGGCAGCAACTAATCAAGTGGTTAGCGTGGCACTAGTGGTGCAACATGAAGTAGAGGAAGTGGCAGCCACGTCAAGTGTCCCCTCCAGGGAGGCAAGTGAGCACAGCTCTACAGGGTCAACTGCAGATCAAGGCAGAGAAGAGCGAGGGAGTGTAGACAATCCCAAGGTTGCAGCAAGGAAGAAAGCGGTGCAACGCCCAGTGTACTTCATCTGCTCCCTATTGCAGGGGGCTAGGTCGAGGTACTCTGGCATGCAAATTTGATTTTTTGCATCATGATGGCCTCAAGGAAACTACGCCACTACTTCCAAGCCCATGAGATCAATGTTGTCACCCGCTTCCCTCTACAATAGATACTCAGAAACCCTGAGGCCACCGACAGGATAGTGGAATGGGCCTTGGAGTTATCCAGCTTTGGTTTGCAGTTTGAGAGCACATCAACTATCCAAAGCAGAGCATTGGCGGAGTTTATTGCAGAGTGGACGCCAACCCCTGATGAGTAAGTGCTAGAGACAGTTATTCCCGGCAAGGAAGCGCCCCAAGAATGGATCTTGTCTTTCGATGGTGCCTTCTACCTACAAGGTGCAGGGGTTGGCGTGTGTCTCCTTGCTCCCACTGGGGAGTACCTTAAGTACGTCATCCATATGCATTTTCCCCAGGAGAAGGCTACCAACAATGCTGCAGAGTATGAAGGGCTCCTTGCCAGGCTTAGGATTGCCACTGAATTGGGAATCAAGAAGCTGATGATCCGCGAAGACTCACAGCTCGTGGTGAGACAAGTGAACAGGATTACCAAAGTCCATTGATTGAGGCATATGTCGAGGAAGTGAGAAAGATGGAGGAGCGCTTTGACGGATTGCAAATAGAGCACGTACCCCGTATGGAAAACAACATTGCTAATCATCTATCAAAGTGAGCTGCACAAAAGTACCCTGTGGAACCAGGAACTTTTGTTCTCGATCTTACTCAGCCCTTTGTATTCCCGGCAACAATGGCCCAGAAGAGGAGGAAATTGGACTCCAGCAAGCCTCTCCTGGTAGAGCTTCTCGAGGCTCCCTACGGAAAGCTTGACCGGAACAACTCCCCTTCAACTGCTGAGCTACCCCCTCCCACCAAACCACCGGTCCCCATGGTCAAGGGGTGCACTCCCATGAAGGAATAGGTGCCGCGAGTCCTCGTTGCCGAGCCCCAGGATCCATCTTGGGTGCGGCACATAGTTTAGTTCCTCCAAATCGGAGAACTTCCCGAAGATCAAGAAGAAGCTAAAAGAGTATTTATCAGTTTGTCGATGACGCACTATACAAAAGAAGTCCCAATGGTGTGAAACTAAAGTGCATTTGCCGGGAAGAAGGAAAGGAACTTCTGGCAGGAATACACAGAGGCATGTGTGGCTCCCACATTAAATCAAGGGCTTTGGTTGCGAAAGCATTTCTGCAAGGATTATATTGGCCCACAGCCCTCGAAGATGCGGTCGAGCTAGTCACCAAGTGTGAAGCCTGCCAGTTCCATTCCATGAACATCCATCTGCCTGCCCAAGCTCTTTAGAAAATCCCTTTGTCATGGTCATTTTAGGTCTGGGGGCTCGATATCCTAGGCCCTTTTCCCCGTTGTCGCGGGAAACCGCTACCACCTATGGGACCAGTAGGCCCCTTGCTGGTTCGGCAGGGGGACATCGCATTGCACAAAGAGCAGCCAGGCAGCACGGCAGAGATCACATGGGCAGTTTTACCCAGGTTTGGGCCACCGCGAGGCTTAAAACTCTACTCCTGCTTTTGGTGGATTGATGGTGGAAATGTGGTGGTGGAGCGTAGTACACTTGCCCGGCAAGGGTTGCCTCAAGGCGGCAGCGACTACGCACGTATGGGAGTGTGAGTTATCCAACCCTCTAACCTCGTTTACGGTTGCCAAGGGCCTCATTTTATAGATCAAGGGGTCACCACAATGGCAAAGTAGTCATTACGCGTTGATATGATAGGAAACAGTGCTATCATACCTAACTCTATGGGATGATAGTCTGCATTTAATGCACTGCTCAACGTCACATAGTTGGTTGCCCTACAATGCTTGCTGGGCTATCTTGCCAGCTCCATGCCTGCTTGTTTGACACATCCCAAGATGGGTGTCATCTACTAGTTTTTCCTATAGGGAGAGGCTGCCATGTGGCGAATGGCTATCACTAAATCACTCTGCGGCTTGACACTGCACTGATCGAGGACGTGAGTCGTGGTGGAGTGGTTGGTGAGGTGATTTAGCCTCCGCAAGTCCCGGCAGGCCCTGCCGAGACGCCTTGGTAGTCTTCTTCTGGGGCGGCCTCGTCCCTTGTCGGGCTCGCCTTCCCGGCAAAGGAGGCTTTTCTCTTGATGATATCTTGCTTCTCTAGCTTTGTTTTGGTCCCTCTGATCTGCTTGTTGATCCTTCGAATCTCTTGGTTTCCTGTACTCTGTCTTGGGTTGGTGCTTCAATCTTGATCTTATGCCTATGCACAATCAGGGCAACAGACCCAGGGTTTGTTGGATCGACAGAAGCCCACGGGCTAGCTCCGAGTGTGCCACCGAGCATCATCGAGGCAGGGCCTAATAAGTGCACAAACAGAGCTGCTAAAGATGATAGCCTCTTGAGATCTTATTTTCTTCTTCGTTATTCTTGATTTTGGGCCAGTTTCCGGTTTCCTCGTGCATCGTGTAAAGCCAATGGTGGTGGGGCCAGTCTAGTAATGGTCCGTGAATGACTTTAATGCATGGGGTAGAAACTGCCAATGCACTCTTCCACCACACCCTTATACTTAGCCACGTATGCTACATGCATCGCGCGAGGTAGGTAACGGAGGCGAGTGGCGTGGGAGAGCACCAAGGCGAGGGCTCGGCCGTCTTGAATTGGCGGAGGAGGACTGTAGTCTCCCATCGTGGAACCAGCCCCCAGCCCCGCGCTTGCCTATAAAGGGAAGATCGGGGAGGAGTGGAGGCATTCACCCGCACTCTTCTTCTCCTCTGCCTTGCTTTGTCTTGGATATGATGGATGGGAGAGCCCGGGACTGGCCCCCTGGGTTTTAGCTTAGAACTTTTCATGGCGGCGCGGCGGTAACGCTGGAGATGGCAACTCTAGCGGCTTTTCGTCGTGCCGCCCATACCCTTGATTTTGGTGGGAGGGTATGCGAACGACACCATGCCGAGGACCGCGGCGGGCGCGGGGCGTGGTAGTCGGTCGGTCCTCATTCTTCGCTCTTGCGCAAAACTGAAGAAGAGCCTTGGGGGAGGTCTATGGTTGGTGAGGGTGGATTTGGCTTCTCCAGGCATCCCACTCTGTTTGCGGAGGAGGGCTTCTCGTCTTCGTACACGCCTTCGGAACTTGCGGTGATTTTCTAAGTCAGGGCCATTGTGGACGACCGTGCTCTTTGTGGGGTAAGCTAGAGAGAACGACATTCGATGTGGCTGGCGGTCTGAGGTCCTCGGGTGGTAGTGATGCGGACGGCGGTGACAACCACGATGTGTCAAGAATGGGGGCGACAGTTTCGACGAGTCGTGTTTGCCGGTGACTCCGCGTCTTCCATCTGGTCCTCCGGCAGTGTCACCATCCTCTTTTGCCCCCCGGTTTCTTTCTCCTCATCGAGAAGTGATGCCATCCTGATCCTGGGGAGGCACCGTATCCTAGTTGGGTTCACCACCGGCTCCTTTGACCCTTCCCTGAAGGAGATAGACAGGGGCAAAGGCATCATGGGGCACTTATCTTTTTTCAATCTTAAACTTGTAGGCACTTGCCAAATTTTAATTCAAATAATGTAATCTCTCGAGTCAATGTTGGTGTTCTGTAATGCTACTAATTATATCAACATGTCAGTGACAAAGAGAAACCTTGCCGGGAACCCGTGCATGTATATGTCCATGCAGAGGTGAGCTGCCCCTTTAGTGTAATAAACGAGTTTTCCCGGCAGGCTATCTTCCCGGCACCCTTCTTGTCTGCCGGAGAGCCACATCTGCGGGGTTATAGACAAAGGGACCAGCCCCCCACCACCTTCCTGTCAGGACCCCGACTCAATGCCACACCAATCTAGCATGTAACACCTCATATCACTTTGCGGTCTCACGCACGGTATTCCCACGGGTGTCTCCTTACCAGGCATGGGACCATTTGTGCCTTTTGGCACACGTATATGATAACGTCGCTAGCATCCATATGACAAGGAGCCCGGGCTGACATGGCTAGTCGTGAACTCAAAGTGGCACTAACTTACAGGGACAGGCATACATGACCCAACAACGAACGTGTTGGTAATCAGCCAATGAATCCGGGCTGTAGCAACTGGGCTAGCAGGACTCCGGTAAACCGGGCTGTAGCAGTCTAACAGGACTCCGAAAGACACCGCGTGACATTTCCTCGAGGGGACAGACACAGGAATGAAGAAGGACACATGCCGGCCAGCCTAAGTGTTCTGGAGTAGTAGCAAGCTACCAAGGCTCAGTGGAATCACTAGGAGACATTTCCCGGTAAGAGAGACTAGCAAGGATAAACAACTAGATAATCAGATCCCACACATACCAAGCATTTCAATAACATACACACAATATGCTCGATATGTGCAAACACAACATGGCATCACAACATGACTCTACAACTCAAATATTTATTCAATAGGCTCCGAGGAGCGAGATATTACAAACATGGGTCTCTCGACCCAGCATTCAGAGCATACAAGTCAAAGCACAAGCGGAAGCTTAACATGTCTGAGTACAGACATCTATAAATGAAAAAGGCTGAAAAGCCTGAGTATCTACCAGATCCTGCCGAGGGCACAAGATCGTAGGTGAGGTAACAAGCTAAACATCGAAGTCCAAGCAGAACTACTAGTGAGAGTGAAGTCTCTCTACAAAAAACATAAAATAGGCAAATGTGAGTACAAATGTACCCAGCAAGACTTACATAAGAACTATCTACATATGCATCATTATCAACAAAGGGGGTGGTGGAGTTTAACTGCAGCAAGCCAGCTTTGACTCGGTGGCTATCCTGAACTACGACTGCAAGTAACTCTTTTGAGGTGGCACACACGAGTCCACATATTCACCATATCAATACACCACTATGGATCCGCTCCCGTCCCCCTACAAGAACGCCATCCATAGAACTCACGCTTATCTTGCGTATTTTAGAGTATCCACTTTCACTTGTCTATGAACTATACAGGCAACCCAGAAGTCCTTTACCGCGTACACGGCTATTCGAATAGATGATGTTAACCCTGCAGGGGTGTACTTCTTCACACACGCTCTCAGCACTTAGCGTCGTTTACACGAGATGTACTCGGCAACCTTCAAGTGGAAGCCCAACGAGGGTGTCGGCCACGACCTACCTAAGCACTCAAGTCCCTAGTCCAGGTTTATCGCCTATTCAGGTTCCTTCCGCAGGGAGTCCGGCCGAGGTTTCCACATACGGGCCCGAACAATGTGTGCAGGGTTCCCGAGACACCAAATGGTTGCTCGGTACACCATGCCACGTGACTACCGCATCACAGCCCACCCCATCGATCAGCGCTGCCCATGACCTCCAGCATACTACAAACACCAGAAACTACTTGCAACTCCTGGACAGAGGACAAGGGTGATTAAGAAGCCGAGAGGGTCCATTGGTTTCGGGCCCAATGCGTGGTAGTAACTGTTTCATGAATCACAAACACAGAACTCAGTTTTAGAGGACGACTTCAATGAGATAACCCACCATGTACTCCTACATGGCCTCTCACCGCTACCTTTACCAAATCATGTTCACACACTTAGCTCACACACAGTAGGACATGTTCACACATCTCCGACTCATCCCCGATGAATCAGACCTGACTCAACTCTATGCAGTAGCAGGCATGCAAAGCAAGCACGAATGAGTAGGCACAACAGGGCTCAAACAACTCCTACTCATGCTAGTAGGTTTCATCTATTTATTGTGGCAATGACAGGTCTTGCAGAGGATAAAGGGGTTCAGCTACCGCAGCAAGTAACAGATGAATCGTTGTTGTCCTAATGCAGTAAAAGAGAGCAGGAGCGAGAGAGTAGGATTGTATCGGAATGAACAAGGGGGTTTTGCTTGCCTGGCACTTCTGAATATAGTATAGTTCTTCATCGGTGTCATCGATCTCATCGTCGGGATCACGTCTATCGAGAGGGGACAAATACCAGCAACACGGAAGGAAACACAATCAATGCAATGCACAATACTATGCATGATCATGACATGGCAAAATGAGTGTGTTGGGTTAATGCAACTATAATTAGATGGGTTTGAGTTAGTTTGAACCCAAGGTTCAAGTTCGAATTCAAACTATGACTTTATAAAGTGCGTTATCATGTTTTGATATAAAAAGCAGGTTTAAGTTGCTTAGCCATGCATGAAACCAGTGCATATGGATAGATTGGATTTTTCTGATCATTTTTCATATATAACTTATTTCATTTGGAGTTACGGTTGAATTTATATGATTTTTAGAAGTTTAAGCCTTTTTCTGGATTTTCTGATTAATTAGAATTAAACTAATTCCAGAAAGGGATTTACTACGTCAGCACAACGTCAGCGAGTCAACGGGCCAGTCCAGGTCAAACTGACAAGTGGGTCCCGTGTGTCAGTGACTAACTAAACTAACTAAGCTTAGTTAACACTAACCTAGGTTAAACTAATTAAGTTTAAACCTAAGCTTGGTTAATTAATCGAGCGGGGCCTGCATGTCATTCACCTAGGGGAGGTCAACCACCTAGTGAACTGAGGCTAACTCGCTGGCGGCTCGATGCCGGCGATGACAGGCACGGCGGAGGGGCACGGAAACGAGCCACAGGGCATCGTTTCGGCCGTGGTTTGTTGCGTTCGAACGCGCGCAGTGGCGCACATCTAATGGTCGCGATGGTGGGTGCTGGGGTGGCCGAAAAAGTTGCCGCCGACGAGGTTTGGCATCGGCAGTAGCTCGGCAAATCTTGGGGTGGCGCTACAGAGCACGGGAGGAGGCACTGTGGGTGCCTACGGGCTCATGAGATCATGGTGGGCACGATGGTGGGCTCGGGAACGAGCTGTGGTGGCTGTGGCCACGGCTACACCATGGCCGCCAGCGAGAAGCTCTCGACCGCGATGGGCATCGGTGTTAGAGGAAGAAAACGAGCCAGGGGAGAGGGGAAAATGACACAGGAGGTCACAGCGGGTGCAGCGGTGGCCTCGGCGAGCTCGGGGAGGCACCGGAGATGACAGAGTGGTGACGGTGATCGCCGGAGTCCGAGGAAGAAGACGGAGCCGATGGCGGCATTGTAGGGGCTTCCGCCGGGCGTGGCTTGGTGAGGAGGAAGAGGAGGTCGAGGTGGAGCCTCTGAGTGCATCGGCGATGCGAGGCAGTGGCTGTGGCCACGGCGGTGCTCGTCAGCGGCGACGGCTGCGCTCGGTGGCCGCGCGTAAGAGAAACAAATGAGGGGGGAGGAGCGAGGGAGAGCACGAGGGGGTTCTAGAGGCATGCGTGGCGCTCGGGGCCGTTTTCAGCAGGGAGCTAGCAGGCAGGAGGTGGCGAGGTGCGTGCCGGCGCTCGCCACCGAGCTGCTTGGTGCGCTGGCACGGGGAAGAAGACGGGAGTGCCCCTAGTGGGCTAGGCCACGAAGCTGTGCCACCAGGTAAGGCCAGGTTGGTTCTTTCTCTCTGTTTTCTATTTTCTGTTTTCTAATTCTTGCAGATTTGTTTTAATTTGGTTTGCTAACCAAATTATTTTTGTAGCCCTCTAAAATTATTGTGGATGCAATAAGGTTTATCCTAGAGCTCCACAAAATATTCCAGGATCATTGAAGCAATAAAAATATTTATAGAATTTATTTGCTCCAACTCAAATACAATTATGATTTAATTCAATGACCAAAATGTCCTAGAAAAATATGCATCATCTCTGGTAGAAGCTTTCACCTTTTTCCATAAATCATGAACATTTTATAAGGATATTTTGAGTTCATTGAAAATATTTCGGTTGAACCTATTTGAGTTCTTTTGGTGCTAGGGTTTTAACATCCCCATTTCAATTCTCTTTGAAAAGTAAATAGGATGCATCACTAGGAGCTAACACTAGGCATTACTAGAGCCAGGGATGTGACACTTCCTTTTACCAAAGGCCAATGCAACCATTCTGACAAAAGCAATGTCCGAGTTAGGGATGGGAGCACCTAAGTTTAAAAAGAGTGGCGAGGTTTTCTAAAGCATAAGTTATAGCTTACAGAACACGAATGGATAAGAGGTAGAACTCATCTATTAGCCTTGCCGGGGATCGCTTTGTTGGGAAATATTCTCAACTCCTTGTCGAAGCCAAGTTCACGGCGAGAACCTGCAGCTTCATGCAAATGAGAATGATGCATGATGCAATCCTATCTATATGCATATGCAGATGCTCATGAAATCCTTCTGCAGTGATCTTGGAATGCTCATGCATGCAAGCATTCTTGGTCCAGGTCCCCCAATGGTGCTTCTTTATTTTCTCTTGCACGGGGTCATCACCCCGGCTTTGTACAAGGGGTTACATGGAGCTAAGGCAAGGTGTGTACAAATGGGTGGCTGTCAGGTAGGGCCCTACAGCCGCACCTTACGGGTAGAACTTGCGGAGATACTCAATATTCTATGAGTTTTCCAACCGAGTGCCATCTCCTGTCTCTAGACAGACAATGCCAGGTATGGTGACTCATACTACCCGGTAAGGGCCTTCCCACTTCGGTGATAACTTGGTTGTACCTTTGGCAGACTGAATGCACCTAAGGAGAAGGTCACCTTCGTAAAAACACCGGGCATGAACCCTGCGGCTACGATAGCGATGCAGGGCTTACTGATAGCATGCAGCATGCGTAGCAGCCCGGAGACGGTTCTCCTCTAGTAGTGCAGCATCGTCATGCCGGTGCTGATCTTGCACTACTTCATCATAGGCAAGCACTCGAGGCGACCCGTAAATGATCTCCATGGGGATAAATGCTTCTGCCCTGTAGACTAGGGAGAAGGGAGTCTGCCCGGTAGCTTGGTTAGTGTAGCGACCCGACACGAATGGGTCAAGTCTCTGTGCTTACGTGTCATCCCTGGATCGGTATGCTGACACACACAGTACTCGAGGATTTATAACAGAGGTAAATCACATGTATAAAATAGCGTAAATACTATTACCTCAATCCAAATAGGGGAAGCAACAAGGTTGTGGATTCCCATCAACACCAACGGCAAAGTTGAGTATAGGAAATCGTAACCCTAACGTATCACTTACTTGTCGTAAGATCCTGCAACATGAGACGTTGCAGCCACAAAGGGTCAGTACATTGAATGTACTGGCAAATTCACACCATAGAGCAAATGATGAATAATGGCTATCTCTACATGCATATTTGGCTGGTGGAAAAGCTCTATGGTTACAGTTTTGCGAAAAGCCAATTTTCCCTACTACAAAGGAATAAATTTATTTAACTATCATGGTGGTTGTTAAACATTGAGAATGGTTGAAAGCATTCTCAATCCCAATTAAAAGTACTCATTAAACCCAAACAAATTATTTAGAGTAACGTGATGAGATCAACAGGATAATCCAAGAACTAGATACTCAAAATTGTCCATAACCGGGGACACGGCTAATCATGATTAGTTTATACACTCTGCAGAGGTTTGCGCACTTTTCCCCACATGACTCGATCGTCTCCGCTTGTTTTCTCGCACTACATGGAGTTTGAGAAACGGATGACCGAGACATAGTCTTTCAGAAGCACTAGCACCTTACATGAGGGGTAGACCCTACCAACCTACATCCCCTACATCTGCTAGTCCACCCCGTAAGAGTTCACACAACTTAGTCAACTATGCTAGAGCCCATAATAGCATGTGGCTGCACACGTAAGTTTCTAGTTTGAATAATCTCATGATCCCTTTGAGCCTGGGTGGTGGTCCGAAGAAATACAGGCAAGTCCTACTAGAAAACAGGTGCCTCAATCCACCCAGATGTGTGTTTAAGTTGCCACCTTAAATAAACCATTAATTAACAATCTCACATCTGTCATGGATATTCACTCACCCAATCCACGTCTACTAGCATAGCATGGCATAATAAGCAAATGTAGAAGTAACTCCCAAAGGTTTGATAATAAAACAGGTAATAGGTACTACCTCATCTACTTCCCATCCCACAATTTAAATAGATCCTAATCATGCAATGTTTGAGGATAGATCTAATGCATAAAAACTGGGTATGAGAAAAGGTATGATCAAAGTGTTATTTGCCTGCAATGTTGATGAATATGATTCGCACTCAAAACTCTTGATAGTTCTACTCATCACACTCCGGTCAATCTATCGCGATCAAGCAATGGTAACCACACATAAGCATTCACTCAAAAGATCGGAAAGAACTAAGAAGACGATTCGGAAAACATCAAAGCCAAGCAAAATGACTCTTGCAGCATAAAACAATTTCTAACAGTACCAAAATTATATGAATTTGGCCTTATCAGAAGGTCTAGGTCAACAGCACAAAAAGAATCAACTCAAACGGAGCTACGAAACTCAAGTTACGATCAAAGGAAGTTCAAATACAAATCTGATCTAATTCAAATTTTAAACTTTCAAAAACATGTTTGAGTTGGATTACTGGATAGAGGGGATCATAACGAAGAGGTGGGCGTTGGTTTCGTTGGATTTGGACAATCGGGCAAAAAGTTGTAGTCGTTTGAAGGTCAGGGACTAATCTGTGAATAAAATATTCATGGATGGGTCCCTGACCGAAAATAACAGAAAAGAAAAATCCTATCGAACGAATCGTTCGCTACAGAGACAAAACCGACGAAAACCGTTCGCTCCAGAAGCCTAACTAGTGAACGCTCACTGCATAACTAAACATAAAAAAAATCTGATCTAGGGTTCGGTTGTTATACCGGTCCTTGGCGGTTCGGCGGTCTTCGGCGGAAAACCGGCAGCTCTCCGGCGAGGCTGCGGACTCCGGCAAGTCCAGCGAGCTCCGGCATTCGCAGCGGGGTGCGGCGGTGGACGGCAGCAGCGGCGAGGCGAGGCGGAACGGCGGCGCGAAGGTGAAGGCTGCGGCGCGGGGAGGCGAGGAGATGGCGGCGGCGGTGGATCTCATCGGGGCGGCGGCGGTGACGCGATGCGGCCCGCGGCGGCAAAAACGGGATCCAGGGGGTCCCAGGGCGCGCTTTATAGGAGGGGAAGGGCGGCTCCGAGGTGTGGAGGAGGGGCCAAGGCGCGAGGTGGCGAGGTCGGGCACGACGGCGGCGGTGCGTGCTCGCTCGGGACTCGGTCCCGAGCTCGGGGATGAGCAGCGCGGCTGGGCTGGGCTGCGGCCTGGCCTAGGAGCTGGGCCGGCCTAGTTCGGCGGAGGGAGGGATTTTGTTTATACAGACAGGCAACAAAAAAAACCACAAATACTAAAAAAGAATATATAGGCATATTATATATCAGAATTTTCAGAAAAAGATTTCATACAAGCTGAACATTTTTCTATAGTCAAATAAAATCCACACAAATTTATATAAATCAAACACTGCTGCTGCTCTAATAAAATCCAAAGAAAATCATTTAAAAATACCAAAATTAATTCAAATTTACTTCTCTCCAATTTTCTAATGTAGGGAATCATGTTACCCTAATTTCTGTATATTTTATTTTTGGAGAAAAATAATTTGAATAAAACTCAAATAACTCCAAATTGAAAAATAAATTCAAAAGAATTTTGAATTTAATTCTTTGAAACTCCCAACTCATATTTCATATGTTTTGAAGAAGTCATTTTATCTTCGCTCGTGAAAATCATTGAGTTGCATAAAGTTTCTGAATTTGAAAATATTTCCAAATGAAATTCAAATATTTTCAACACCCCTTTTCATTTAAATAAATGGAAGAAGTCATGTCATCTTCTCTCTAGGGTTTTGTGATGAAAAGAATTTAAATTCATGGAGGTCATAAAATGCAAAAATGAAAGTTTGGGAAAGTCCTTTTATTCCCTCTCATTTAACTTTCAAAAAGTTTCGAATTTCACTCAATCAATCAAACAATCAATGAAATCTATCTATTTAATATAAGATTCCAAAATTTAGAATTTTGGGATGTTACAGTTAGGTGTCGTTCTGAGGGGCCAGAGAACTACCGGTAGCACCTCGATCCACCGCCTGCTGTGCTTCTGCAGCGTATCAAAGGTTCTTGTCTTGAGTCCATGCAGAACTTCAGCGTTTGCCCTCTCAACTTGTCCATTACTCCGGGGGTGTGCCACAGAGGCGAATGAGAGCTTGCATCCGAGGGCATGAACATATTGCATCAAGGCGCGGCTCGTGAACTGGGTGCCATTGTTAGTGATGATCCTTGCCGGAATTCCAAAATGACACACCAGATCTTTCAAGAACTTGATAGCTGGCTGAGCAGTCACCTTTCTCACGGCAGTCACTTCCGGCCACTTTGTAAACTTGTCAATAGCGACGAACAAGAAATCAAAGCCCCCAATTACTCGGGGAAGGGGTCGAGGATATCGAGCCACCAGACCGAAAATGGCCATGATAGACGGATTGTATGAAGAGCTTGGGCAGGCAGGTGGGTTTTCTTGGATTGGAACTGGCAGACTTTACACATGGTGACTAGCTCGACCGAATCTTGGAGAGTCGTGGGCCAATAGAATCCTTACCGGGATGCTTTCCCAACTAATGCCCTTGATCCAATGTGGGAGCCACACATGCCTTTGTGTATCTCAGCCAGCAGTTCCTTTCCTTCTTCCCGGCAGACACACTTCAATTTCACACCATTGGGCCTCCTTCTGTATAGAGTGTCATCGACAAACTGATACATACTGGTCCTCCGGGCTACATTTTCAGCTTCGTCCTGGTCGCAGGGAAGATCTCCAGTTTGGAGCAAGCGTAGAATGTGCCTTGCCCAAATTCGAGCCTGGGGCTTGGCAACGAGGACTAACAGCACCTCCTCTGCTGCAGGAGCACATGCCTCATATGCGGGGTCGATGGGCCTGGCTGGAGGGGTTGGTCCGGCAGGTTGCGAGGAGTTGTTTCTAGCAGGGTCTCTGTCAGGAGCGGGCGGCTCTACCGGGAGAAGCTTACCAGTGTCGAACTTTCTTCTTTTCTGGGCCATGGTTGCTGGGGATACGGAGGGCTAACTGAGATGGAGAACAAAAGTTTCTAGTTCCACAGGAAGCTTCTGGGCAGTGCACTTTGATAGATGATCAACTAGGCTATCTTCCACATGGGGTACGTGATCTATTTGCAATCCGTCAAAGTGCTCATCTAATCTCCTCACTTCCTTGACGTATGCCTCCATCAATGGACTTTGGTAATCCTTGTTGACTAGTCTCACCACCAGCTGTGAATCTCCTCAAATGATCAGCTTCTTAATTCCCAATTCAGCTCCAATCGTGAGCCCCACAAGGAGCCCTTCATACTCTACTGTATTGTTGGTTACTTCTTCCCGGGTAAGATGCATTTGGATGACGTACTTCAAGTGCTCCCCGGAGGGGGCGACAGGAAGCACGCCAGCCCCTGCACCTTGTACGGAAAAAGCACCATCAAAATACACAATCCATTCTTGGGGAGCTTCCTTGCCGGGGATAACTGTCTCTATCTCTTCCTCATCAGGGGTTGGTGTCCATTTTGCAATAAAATCTGCCAACGCACTGCTCTGGATATTTGATGTGCTATCAAACTTCAAACCAAAGTTGGATAGCTCCAAAGCCCACTCAAGTATTCTGCCGGTAGCCTCAGGGTTTCGAAGTATCCGTTGCAACGAGAAACGAGTGACAACTATGATCTCATGGGCTTGGAAGTAGTGGTGCAGTTTTCCTGAGGCCATGATGAGACCAAAAATCAACTTTTACACGCCAGAGTACCTCGATCTAGCCCCCTGTAACAAGGAGCTGACAAAGTACCCTGGGCGCTGCACCACTTTCTTCCCCGCCACGTCCTTGGGGTTGCCCTCATTGCCATGCACACTGCTGTCATGTTCCTTCCATGACTCTGTCGGTCCCTGCTCACTCTCTGCCTCATCCACTTCTCGCTGTGCTACCAAGGCTGCACTGACCACTTGGTTTGTGGCTGCAAAGTATAGCATCGACGGCTCCTGGGGTTTGGGAGAAACCAAGATAGGCATAGAGGACAGGTAGGCCTTCAACTCTTGCAAAGCTGCATTTGCTTTGGGGTCCACTTCATAGGACCTGCCTTTTTCAAAATTTTGAAGAACGGCAGGGCACGCTCGGCAGACATGGAAATGAATATGCTTAGCACAACACATCCTGTCAGGCACCTCACATCTTTAATTGTCCTTGGCTCATGGATCTGCTCAATGGCTTTGATCTTGTCGGGATTAGCTTCAATCCCCCTGTGGGACACAAAGTACCTAAGCAGCTTGCCGGAGGGAACACCAAATACACACTTCTCCGGATTGAGCTTCAGGTTGATCTCGCGCAAATTGGTAAATGTCTCCTCCAAATATTGAATAAGGTTGGCCCTATCCTTGGTCTTGACCACAATATCATCCATATAAGCTTCTATGTTTCTGTGCAGCTATGGCTCAAAACCGATCTGGACTGCCCTTGCAAAAGTGGACCCGGCACTCTTTAATCCAAATGGCATGCGGTGAAAGCAGTACATACCACATGTTGTGATGAACAACGTCGTCTCCTCATCTTATTTGGACATGAAGATTTGGTGATATCCAAAATATGCATCCAGAAATGAGAGTAAATCACAGCCTAAAGTGGAATCCATAATTTGACCAATACATGGCAAGGGAAACGGGTCCTTCGGCAAGCCTTGTTGAGCTCTCTGAAATCAATGCAAAGCCTCCACTTCCCGTTTGCCTTTCGGACTACCACTGGATTTGCTAACCACGTAGGTGCGGTACTCCTTTGACCAAGCCAGCGGCTTCAAGTTTCTTGATCTCTTCTGCAATGAACTGCTGCCTCTCCATGGCATGTTTTCCGGACTTTCTGCTTCATAGGTCGGGCATGTGAGCAGATAGCAAGGTGGTGCTCAAGTACCTCCCTGGGAACACTGGGGATATCAGATGGTTGCCAGGCAAACACATCGATTTTCGCCCACAGGAAGGCAATGAGCGTGCTTTCCTATTTGTCATCGAGGGTGGTGTTGATCGTGAAAGTACCATCAACGCCAGCCAGCCCTGTCGGGACCTTCTTCAATTGGGGTGCAGCAACCTTCGATCTCTTGTTGTTGGAACACTCTGGCACATCGTCAACGGATGTGCGCACTTGGTGGGGGAACGCTTCCCGGACTCTTTGCCGGAGGTCCTACAATACCTCTTCTTGCCTTTACTTTCAATGGCAGGAATTGCTGCGGCTGCTGCCTCTGCCCCGACCGCGTCCTGGTACATCTTTTCCACACAAATGATTGCATCCTTCTCATCTGATGGGATGGTGATAACTCCCAGTGTCCCATGTATCTTCATGGTGTTGCGGGCATAGTGGGATGCCGCCTTGAATTTAGACAGAGCCGAGCGTCCAAGAATCCCATTGTACAGCAGGCGGATATCATCCATGTCAAACACAATCTTCTCAGTCCGGTAGTTCAGTTCTCCCCCTAACGTTACCAACCACGTGATCTTTCCCTTAGGATAACTCCTATCGGGATTAACTCCATGAAACGTGCCGGTAACCTCTAGCCCTTCCTCTACTTTCTGAAGCTTACTAATAACTGCTGGGGAAATCAGATTCAGTCTGGCCCCGCCGTCCACCAACATCTTCGTGACTTTGAGGTTGCGAATTGTTGGAGAAACCAACAATGGCAGGCACCCTGCCGCAGTGCTACGGCATGGATGATCCTCCCCGTCAAAGATGATGGGCGTACGGGACCATTTGAGCGGCCTTCGGGCATCTGGCGCTGGTTCCACAACATTGACTTCTCGTGCCCACCGCTTGAACTAGCTGTGAGAGGTGTGCAGAGATGCACGCCCGTCAACTCCTAGGGCATCAATGGCCTGCTGAAACTCTTTCTCACTGGATTCCTCTTGATCCCCACCATCACACTCATTATCAGAGGCTTCCTTCTCTCGACCCCTGGCGGGCATTCCTTGGTTCCGAAAGGGTTTGCCCGGGCGATTTACTTCACCATCTCGGCCCTTACTGCCAGCAACATTCTGACCCTTTTCCTTATCATGCTTCTCATACTCTAGTTTTTGTCTCTTGACAAGCATCTTAACCTAATAACACTCTTGAAGGTCGTGGCCCTTAGTGCGATGAATCTTGCAATACGGCCCATCACCTTTCACGTCCTTCTTGGCAGCAACAGCTTCCCGGCAGTCAGTGCACACGGCAGCTTCCTTGCTGGAGCCTCAGCTTTGGCCTTCTTTCCGGTACTAGGCGTTCCTGATCCTTCAACGGTCATCACTGCCTTATCCCTACTCTTCTTACTGCGCTTCTTGCTCTTCTTTTGATTGGTTGATTCATCATCCTCCTCTGAATCAACATTGATGCAATCTTCCTCTCCGGGCAACTTCCTTCCCTCCTCCATCCGAGCAAACTTATCCACCAACATGTAGAGCTCCTTCACAGTCTTGGGCAACTACACATTCATCTTAGAACAAATACGGCGGTTGCGCACATTGGACTGGAAGGCAGCTATCACAGGTGCTAGATGGATATATGGAATATTTCTATGAACTTTGTTGAATCTCTGTAAATACTTACGGTGGGTTTCTTCTTCCTTCTGTTGGAGAAGCTGCAGGTCGCTGGGTCGGCCCGGATCATGGTGGCCACTGGTGAAGGCACCGATGAAATCATGGCACAGGTCTACCCATGACGAAATGGAGTTCTCCGGCAGGTGCAACCGCCAAGACATCACATTGGACTTGAGGGCCAAATGGAAGTAGTTGGCGAACACCTTCTCATTTCTTCGCCCGGCAGCCTGAACAGGGATGGTGTAGATGCTCTTGAACTCTACCGGGTTCAGCCTCCCATCATACTTCTCAGGTATCTCTGGCTTGAACGCGCGAACGGACGGCCAACAGACTTGCCGTAGCTCACGGGTAAAGGTAGGGCAGCCAACCGCAAAAGGTAGGCGCCTGCCAATACCGAGTGCGGGCTCATCGATGTCGGGGCCGTTGCACCCGTCGATTCGGCAGAGGTCGTCGCGACGTTGCTCAATGACGCACGCGTCTCCTCTCCTCCTGTCCTCCGGGGTTCGTCATTGGCTTGGACATGTTCGCGGGTTAGAGGAGTCCATCGAGACATCGTCAGGGTCTTGATTTGGTTGTGCTCGCGCTCGCTGCCATGGCGGGGACTGTACCGTTGGTATGGCCCCCTCCGTATGGGCAGCAGTATGAGCCGTTGTTGTTGCTTGGGGAGGCCGTGGCAGGTCAGCTTGCCGTGAGCCGCCAGCTTTGGCGAAACCGAGCAGACTTTGGATGGTGGCACGTCTTTCGTCCATCTCCTCGGTCGCTAGTGGAAACCTCAGTAGCAGCTGAGCCCGCGCCATGGCCCCTGAGGCTGTACTTGGCATGGATGACGATTAAGTCGATAGAGTCGTCTCGTGATGGTGCCAGCGGCAGCGCTCGAGGGCAGCGGCTCCGTTGAGCGCAGCGACTTGGTCGACCATCTTGGGGGTGGTGCATGTGCTACGACCGCACTTCCGGTGGGAGTGGTTGGAGGAGGGCGGTTCGCCCCGGTCCGAGCGCCATTGTTATGGTTGTGCTCATCGGCAGGCAAAAGGGGCACAGACGGAGTAAGCCCTTCGCCCGGGCCTTGTGGAACGGGGTCGTCGGGGTGTTGCTGATGTTGCTCTCCTCCGGTGCCTCCGGCTCTTGCATCGGCCGCGAGGGAAGTGGTGGCGGTGCCGCCTACTCCGACCACATCCACAACAGCGTCCGCATCCTTGCGCGTCTGTGCACCCCCAGCAGCGTTGGAGGCCGCGGGCGGCGGAACCTTCGAGGTGGATGGATGAGCTTAAGAAGCGGGTTTTTTCTTGGGTGCCATGGTCGATGGTGTCGTCGAAGATGCAGATGGCAATGAAGGTGATGCGCTGCTCACGTCTTCAAGTTCGCACAAGCGATCTCCCTACCTGGCGTGCCAAAGATGTCGCGGGAAACCGCGGCCACCTATGGGACCAGCAGGCCCCTTGCTAGTTCGATAGGGGGACGTTGCGTTGCTCAAAGAGCAGACGAGCGCAAGGCAACACGGCAGATATCACATGGGCAGTTTTACCCAGGTTCGGACCACCGCGAGGCGTAAAACCCTACTCCTGCTTTTGGTGGATTGATGGTGGAAATGTGGTAGTGGAGCATAGTACACTTGCCCGGGAAGGGTTGCCTTAGGGTGGCAGCGGCAGCGACCAGATCTTGTATTGGTCCTTGCCGTTGGAACGAAACTTACCCATGCTAGGGCCTATGGTTGGCACATGGTGACTGCCAAGGATATGGGAGAACGCATCCAAGCTTCTGTGATAGCCATGGTAGAGCTCGTGGGTGTCGATAAGGTCAAGAGGGGTGGAGTTCCACAGGGGGCGCCACCGCCGGGAAAGGACGGTTGTACGCACCCCATATTTGATTGGGAGGAAGGAGATGATAACTATCAACATATCATCGGGGATGCTGCTGATGAAGTCTAGCCCTGCTGGAGTCGCTTGCAGTTCTTGCTTGACCCGCCTCCGCTTGTTGGCAGCCATGTTCTCCACCTCTTTTCAGTGGCGCTTTCTGATAGAAGTGGGAGTACTGGTAATAATTGGTAAAAACAAGGCAATAGAAAAGTGTATTGGTAACTAGAAGTTAGTAGGTAGGAATAGAGTATGAAAATGGAATAACAATTGGTTGCTTAAATACTACAAAATTCCTTTGATATTGCCGGGTAAGTTAACATGCAGATACTTGAAAAGAACACTTACTTCAAACAACGTCTGGATGGATTATATCAACGGGGAAGTTAGGATATATCTAATCACCAGGCTCTTTTATGTGCAGTGCAATTTTAGTGCCAGCTTTTAGTTCATAGAACTTGGAAATTTCTTTCCAAAGGCCAGTGCCAAAATAGGAATCACCACATTCATCTAGTCTTACAGTAGCAATGATTGTAAATCCATGGTTTGTGTTCAGTATGACATCTCTACAATCTTGATTTATGTAAAGGGAAAGATTGTGTACTAGAGGTTATGTTGCATAGTAAGGGCTGCGCTACAGAAAATGGGAGGATTGTTGAAGAATATTGTACCATGCAAATATGGGCGAAATTGAAAGAACTGTACAACAGTTGAAATCAAAGGACAAAACTCTATAATTAAACAGATAGGGTAACCATGATGTCACAGAAATATGAGAGTAATCGGAAAAACAATACATCATTAATTTTCTAATATAGAAAGAAGAGGAAAAAAATCCCCTTTGACGTATATGCTGCATGTGGCACCTTTTATCCAAATGTAGCAATATTTGTTTATGGTCAGGAAAGTTGGCCATGTCAACCAATTTAGGGTGAGATTGAACATACCGCACATCCTCAAGTCATCTGGTACGGTGAGATGGAAATCCATGGATGTCTGGCTAAGGCCACAAAGTCCTGATATGTCCGCACATTATACTCTCTATGAATGAAAGAAAACCCTCAAATCTACTCGAATAAAAATGAATTCACGGTGATTTCGGCAGGGTGATTAAAGGAGGCAGATGAACTAGGTTAAGAGATGAGATAATATCTCATTAAATTAGTTACCTTGTTGTCCATGAGAAAAAAAACTCAATACGGCGGATTGCCCAACCGGGCAGAGATGGGTCGACCGCAAGCAGGGTCGAGAAAGTCGATCGCAATAGGCGGTGGCAGCATTGAGATGGCATTTTGTGATGACTTCTTGCAGCACCAGCAACACACCTAAATAGTCTGGTGAGTCAGGTAGGTGATGCGGAAGCTACTCAACCCATTGATCGCCTGAAGACGAAGGTGCTTAGGTGTAGTGCAGCGACGGAGGAGGCGCTCCATGTCAACGTCAGGGAGACAGATGGCGATGAGGTCAAGGTGCTTCAGTCGTGGAAGAATAAGAGCAGGCACATCATTAAGGAGGGTAATGGCAGTTCCTAAACTTGGCGACGTGCAGCGTGGGCATGAGGCGGAGCATGGATGTTGCCAGCAAGCACATATGCCCATCATCAAAAGTGAGCTCCTTGAGCTGATCTAGGGTGGGGGATCAGAACCAATCGTCAAGCTTGGCTCAGCCCTTGCTGTTGAAAGAGAACTTGCCCATGCTAGGGCCTCTAGTTGGGTCATGGTGACTGCCAAGGATCTGGGAGAACGCATCCTAGCTTTTGCGGTAGCCATGGCAGAGCTTGTGGGTGTCGACGAGGACGAGAGGGGTGGAGTGCCATAGGGGGCACCACCGTCGGGAACAGACGGTTGTTAGTGCCCGATGTTTGATTGGGAGGAAGGAGATGATGACTATCAACATATCATCGGGGAGGCTGCTGATGAAGTCTAGGCCTGCTGGAGTCGCTTGCGGTTCTTGCCCGACCTGCCTCCGCTTATTGGCAGCCCCGTTCTCCACCTCCGGAGTCTCCTTGTCAGTGGCCCTTTTTCTGATAGAAGTGGCAGTATAGGGAATATTTAGTTAAAACAGGGCAATAGAAAAGTGTATTGGTAACTAGAATTTAGAAGGTACGAATAGAGTAAGAAAATGGAATAACAATTGGTTGCATAAATACTACACAATTCCTTTGATATTGCTTGGTAAGTCAACATGCAGATACTTGAAAAGAAAACTTACTTCAAACAATGTATGGATGGATGATATCATCGGGGAAGTTAGAATATATCTCATCACCAGGCTCTTTTATGTGTAGTGCAAATATAGTGTCAGCTTTTAGTACATAAAACTTGGAAATTTCTTTCCAAAGGCCAGTGCCAAAATAGGAATCACCACGTTCATTAAGTCTTACAGTAGTAACGACTGTAAATCCATGGTTTCTGTTCAGTATGACACCCCTACAGTCTTGATTTATGTAAATGGCAAGATTGTGTACTATAGGTTCTGTTGCATAGTAAGGGATGTGCTGTAGAAAATGGTAGGATTTTTAAAGAACATGGTAACATGAAAATATGAGCGAAATTGAAAGAACTGTACATTAGTTGAAATCAAAGGAAAAAGATCTATAATTAAACAGATAGGGTAACCATGATGTCATGGTAATATGAGAGTAATGAAAAAAACAATACATCATTAATTTGCCTAATATAAAAAGAAGAGGAAAAAATCCCCTTTGACGTATATGCTGCATGTGGCACCTTGTATACAAATGTAGCAATATTTGTTTATGTTCAAGAAAGTAGGCCATGCCAACCGATTTAGGGTGAGATTGAACATACCGCGCGCATCCTCAAGTCATTTGGTACGGTGAGATGGAAATCCATGGATGTCTGGCTGAGGCCGCAATGTTCTGATGTGTCCGCACATGGTACACTCTATGAATGAAAGAAAACCCTCAAATCAGCTCGAATCAAAATGAATTCACGGCGACTTTAGACGGGAGATTAAAGGAGGCAGATGAACTGGGATAATATGGCACCCTAGCTCAGAGAAAACCAGAACGCCCCGTATTCTAGCCCAGAGATCGAGGAGAAGTCTTCTGGAATACGGCACTGCTTAGCATAGAACAAACCAGCTTTCTATTATTACATGAATATGAATACAAGGTCTCCGATATTACAATGAAAAACATCGGCACGACGACACTACGCCATCCTCAGTTGCTCTACGCAAGCAGCAGAACAACTCGAACCAGCGAAATAGCTCTAGCAGCGGAACAAGGGCGACGGTGGTGAACTCCACTCCACATGGACTCTGGCTGGAACGCTTATCCTAGCTCGCACGAATGGAAACCACGACAAGCAAGCAATCAAATCCGGCGTGACCTGCAGGCTGGCATGACACGCCCGGTTAGTACATTGAATGTACTTGCAAGCTCACAATAATCTAGAAGCATTCAATACACACAACAACATGGCAATTACAGGTTAAACAGGAATTATCATGAGATCCTCTAAACAATATGGCATGACCAACATAAACATGATAAAACTATCACAACATGAACATATTAATCCGACAATACAATCATGCAAACTGATGTCACTACATGCACCACTTATTCTGCTTGGGCTACCTTGTAACCATCACATGCATCACTTACCGACCTCGGACATCACACGATCATCTCAGGATCAAATCCAGCTTGGTATAAACAATACCGTAGTAATCATTAAATGACCACAAGGAGCTTGATCTTTACCCACAACTCTCGTACAATATCATGAATCTACAACAACTCGGTATCCTTGATACCTTTGTGATCCTTACGGCGATCACCACCCGACCAACACTTGGCCCGTGATCCTTACGGCGATCACAACCCGACCACTACATGGCCCGTGATCCTTACGGCGATCACCACCCGACCAACACATGGCCCATCTCGTTGTTATTAAACACATTATTCTTATTACTGTCAACTCATGGTGTGACCTACTTTCGACCTGGGCCCTTATCCACGGGCGCGGCTATCGATAGATTTAATATACACTCTGCATAGGTTAGTACACTATACCCACACTATGGAACCCATGGCCTCGCACTCCCATTCGGGTGGACCAATGACGTTCCGACAAAACCGTCCTACTGCCATGACACTCTCCCAGCCACTCCGACTCACTCCCCACTGAGCTAATTCATGGGTGGCCCCGTGTCTACCTCCAGACACAACGACCACCGTCGTGGCCAAAACATAAACGATACCGCACGAGGATCCGCAGGCTATAACAACTACGGGCACACAAGGTTATGCCTGCTTACCGGGCCAGGGTACATCACGCCCATAACCTTCCCTCGTTGGAGGCACCGGCGAGAGGCACGACAACAGACCCAGTTAGGATCGTCCCATACCAGTAAGCGTGGTTGCACTGGTCAGCACCGATTCAGCGGCACCATGACTCCGCCAACAGTTGTTCAAGTTCAATTTAATCCGGTTAACTTGAATGCAGATATGTTGAGTCATGATAAAATGTATGAACATGATATCAACATCATCATGAGGGTATCACATAACTATCCACCATAGCAACAATAACTCATATCCACTGAACATGGCATAATGACTAACATAACCATCACCAAAATCAACATGTATCACTATCAGTCATAAACATATGAAAGGTAATACTAGCAGGTATAACATGATCACAGAGTATAAGACAACATAGCACAAAAGTGAACATGCAAATCTAAACATCACCAGAACAATGATAACCATTTTTTTAACAAGCAAATAATTAAGTGGGTATTGTGGCTTGCCTAGGGATGAAGAAGGCACCGGGGAGAAGTGTCAGAAACTCACGGAACGAATCGCCGGAAAACGTACTCTCTCGAAGGGGGCTGAATAAGGGCAACGGCATAAAGGTCATTTTCATAGTGTCAAACCACAGTGAAAGCATGACCAACAGAACGGGCTCGACGAAACAAAGAAGTGAGCATTGGTTTCACCTGATTTGGACCTATGGATAAAAAGTTATATGGGTTTTACTGTCAGGGACCTATCTGTAAACATTTATTTTACAAACTCGGCCAAAACAGAAAAACAGAAAGCGTATTTTGGGGATTACGTCTCCACTTACACTGATGTGGCGTCGACTGGTCAGAAGGGGCAGAGGCGGGGCCGACTTGTGTGGCTGACGCGCCGGGCCCGCGGGACCCAAGCTGCTTGGTCAACTCCCTCCTCTCTCTCTCCTCGCTCGTTCTTCCTCCTCCCGACGCGAAGACAGAGGGCAGCGACGGCTGCGGCCTTGCCTGTGCCGGCGACGGGAGGCCCCGGGAGGACAGAGCACAACTGGGGATGGACGCGCCTCTCCAACCCGCGCCCGTGGGTGGCCGCGCTGGCCTCGGGCGCTGCCGAAGTTGGGCACGACGGCTGAGACAGAGGGTGGCGGTTCCATGGCAAAGGAAAGCTCCGGAGGCTGGGAAGGAGAGCTGGGGTTCTGGGGAGGCTAGAGGAGGTCATGGGAGCTCTCTGGTGGCGACAGAAAGGAGGGGGAGGGCTCGACTCGGGCGAATTTAGCCAGAGCACCGCGGCGGCCATGGCGGCCTAGAGCAGCGAGGAGGGGCTCTGGAGCTTGGGCGAGAGGCTGGGAGGGATCTAGGGAGTGGTGTGAGGCTGGTGGTGAGCTCGAAAGGCTCGGGGAAGGGCTTATATAGCCACGGGGAGGAGCTGCCACGCTGGCATCGCCATGGATGTGTGGCCGGTGCCATGGACGCGTGCCCACGTGCATGAACTCGGGGGCAAACGACGAAGGAGGAGCTGTGGGGGCTCTCACGGGGCAGAGGAGGCCAAGGGGGCACAGGGAGGAAGATGAGGGCGACAAAAAGATCCAAAACTCCACTGTGCTCTCGTGTTCACGCGGCGGCTAGCGTCGGTGAGCAAGCGGACGGAGGGGGAGAGAGGTCCAGGGGAATGGCGACGACGCAGGGAACACGCTGGACATCTTCACAAGTGTGAAGCCGATGGGAGGAGGAGGGGGTCCAGCACAAACCGTGCTTTGGACGCGGCCATTGCACACAAAGCGCGCCAACAGGCATGCCAGCTGCGTGGTCACCACGTGAACCGGGCCATTCAATGATCTACAGCACCTAAAACGTTGTCTAGCCGATAGTCCTTCCAAGGTAGGTTTTATTTGTGGTGGTAACTTGGTTAAAAAGGCTCTGGTTAAATAGTTAGTGAGCTCTGAAGTTTACTGCAGTAAACTTTACCAGCTCAATGTGATCAACAGGGAATTGCTTGAAGCCAAAGAAGTTGTCTGGGGTGTTTAGACTAGGAAGGACTACAGTCCTGTGGAGTTTGAGGGTAAAATGATCAAGATTTACTGGAGTTGCTTCACAACTGCATACTTGGTCTAGAAATGAAGATCAGCAAGATGCACTCACATGGAGTGTCCACTTGAGCTCAAATTGGGAAAGGCTTAGTCATTTGGTCATATCAAGATGCTATAAAAAGCTCATGCCAAATGGACAAACCAAAATAGCACTTGCTTCACAAACATCTCTGCTGACCAGAAACTTGGAATAATTATGGTGATCAAATGGCTCATTGAAATGATGCCAAAATGTTATATGGGTATAAGAATGATCTGATAATTTATCAGGATTTTTGAAGTAATATAAAATACACTTGCTTCACAACCTGAAAATATTGCCAGAAACAAAGATTTGCTCCTGTGCTCACATAGATGACTGGATGGGGCTACAAATGGGTGGAAGGGGTCAATATGAGCACATTAAGGAGTGCGCAAAAGTTTAACTCATTTGGGTACTCCTAGCTAGTACTTCCTATGCAAAGCCTTCTGTTTGACATAAAATTTGAAAATTCACTGAGGAAGATTGGCTAGGAAAATAAATTTTAACCTATGCATGAGGCAATTATTTGGACATATAAACATGCCCAAAAATGTTGGGAGTCAATAGGAAGAATATAAATGACACTTTCTTCACAAAGTGCCATTCAGGGCAGAATAGAACAAGGAATATTGGGGAATTATTTTTGAACATGGCGATCAAAAGTTTTGCCATATTTGATCAAGATATGACCCAAACAATTTATGAGAATTATTTGGGAATTTTTGGAGTGAGGGAAATATAGGTTGCTTCACAACCTAGGGCAATTTGAGTTATTCCTTTGATAGAAAAGGAATACTCCCAATAAAAAGAATATTGGGATTTGGGCTAGGATGGAAATGGCAGGGTCTAGGGAAGGATTTGGGAATGACAAGCCTCTCTGGAAACAAAGAAGAGGGCATCTTCTTCAGTTTTTAGACCACGATGCCACAGAAAAAGAAAACTCAGGCAAAAACCTCAGAAAAACAAAAGAAAAAAGAAAGGGCCAAAAATCAGGCTGTCATAGATAAGAGATGAGATAATACCAAATTAAATTAGTTACCTGGTTTTCCATGAGAAAAAACCTCAATACGGAGGTTTCGCCAACCGGGTGGAGATGGGTTGACCGCGAGCAGTGTTGAGAAAGTCGATGGCGATGGGCGGCAACAAGGAGAAGTGGGGCAATGTGGTGGGGTTTGCCGGCAGCCTGGTGGCGGCGACAGGCGGCGAGCTCAGTGGTTGCCACGGCGATATGTGGTGCATGCAGACTCGCGGAGGAGCTTGTGCAGGTGTGAATGGGCACCAGAGGGGGTGGCGTGCGGGGTGAGGGTTTTTGTGTTGTGGGATGGTGAGGGTTTTCTTTTCTTTTTCGAATTGGGCGGTGAGGGTTTTCTGCCCCACAAAGAGTTTCGGAGGCAACAGTTTGCTTGAGCCAACCATGTGCGATGGACGTAAGAGGGAAAATGAAAGTCATTGCACACGGTTCCAATTTTGGGAACCATGTGTGATTGATGTACTACCTCCGTCCTGGTTTATTGGTCCCCTTTTTAATTGTGCCAAATTTTGACCAAGGATTTAACTAACAAATGTTTATGCATGTCACCAAAAATTATATCATTGAACATTATGTTCTAATACGCATCAACGATATAATTTTTGATGACCTGCACTAACATTTTGTCTGTTAAATCTTTGGTCAAAATTTAACACAAATTACAAAGGGGACCAATAAATCAGGAACGGAGGTAGATTCCATCAACTAAACTGATTGCATCCATATCACACATTGAGACATAGGTAAACATAGATTAAACATACTCGTACATTGAGAGTAACCGTACACAAGCATAGTTCAACCATAAGTACATAGTTCAATTGTCATTAAGCATACTCAAGCGCATTTATAATGAAGACACTACATAGCCATACAAAGTTTGATGCCACATCTCATCTCATCTGTCGGCATGATCCTTAAGCTTCTCCAGGTACACAACGTACGCGGCATGCGCCTGTTATGCATTCCCTCATAAGGCTCCTTGAGGATTTGCCTCTTGTACCTCCTCTGGCCATCTTCATCCTCATTGTCGATATCGTCAGACAACACCTATACATATAGTAAAAAAATGTGGCATCAAATCTGGAATACAAACTAATCTCTAGCGAACATTTGGTAGTTGCCAAAATTTGGCATGAAATCAAAGTTTACATGCCGTAAAGTAGGATTAGAAATTTATGGCTATTTTTTAGACATATCCTGTCGCGGGAAACCACAGCCACCTATGGGATAAGGATGGCCCCTTGCTGGTTTGGCAGGGGGGAGTCATGTTGTACAAAGAGCAGACGAACGTGAGGTAGTACGGTAGAGATCACACAGGCAGTTTTACCCAGGTTCAGGCCACCGCGAGGCGTAAAACCCTACTCCTGCTTTGGAGGATTGATGGTGGAAATATGCTGGTGGAGCGTAGTACACTTGCCCGACAAGGGTTGCCTCAGGGCGGCTGCGACTACGCATGTATGGGGGTGTGAGTTATCCAACCTTCTAACCTCGTGAACCCCTTCTACCATTGCCATGGGCCTCCTTTAATAGGTTAAGGGGTCACCACAGTGGCAAATAAGTAATTAGGCACTCATAAGATAGCAAATAGTGCTATCATAACTAACTCCGTAGGCTGAAAGGGCGCATTTCATGCGCCACTTAACTTCACATGATTGGTCGCCCGACAAGGCTTCCTAGGCTATCTTGCCAGCTCCATGCCTGCTCGTCTGACATGTCATAGGACGGGTGTCATCCGTGGGTTTTCTGGTAGAGAGGGGCTGCCATGTGGCGAACGGCTGCCACTTAATCACTTTGTGGCTTGACACCACACTTATCAATGACGTGAGTCGTGGTGGAGTGGTGGGTGAGGTGATTTGGCCTCAGCAAGTCCTGGCAGGCCCTGCCGGGGCGCCTTGGTCGTCTTCTTCTAGGGGTGGCCTCGCCCTTGCCATGCTCGCCAGCACGGCAATGGAGGCCTTTCTAGACAATATCTTGCTTCCCTGGATTGATCTGCTTGCTGGTCCTTCGAATCTCTTGGTCTCTTGTACTCTGTGTTGGGTTGATGCTTCAATCTTGATCATGTGCCTGTGCATAGTCAGGGCAAAAGACCCAGGGTTTGTTACACCGACATAAGCCCCCTGGCCTGCCCCGAACGCACTGCCGAGCGTCGTCGGGGTAGGGCCTAATAAGTGCACAGGCAGAGTTGGTGAAGAGGCTAGTGTCTTGAGATCTTCTTTGCTTCTTCATCAGTCGTGATTCCGGGCCAGTTTTCGGGATCCCCGCGTGTCGTGTAAAGCCAATAGTGGTGGGGCCGCTCTAGTAATGGCCCGTGAATGACTTTAACGCATGGGGTAGAAACTGCCAACTCACTCTTCCCACCACGCCCTTATCCTTATCCACATACGATGCATGCATCATGCGGGGTAGGTAACGGAGGCGCATGGTGCGGGAGAGCATAATGGCGAGGACCCGGTTTCCTTGAATTGGTGGAGGAGCATGATGGTTACTCGTGGCGGAACCAGCCCCCAGCCCCCGCTTTCCTACAAATGGACGAGCGGGGGAGGAGTGGGGCATTCATCCGCATTCTTATTCTCTTCTGCCTTGCTCCGTCTAGGATATGCTGGAAGGGAGAGCCCAGGACTAGCCCCCGGGCTTAAGCTTAGAACTTTTTGTGGTCGTGAGGATGCTCGGGCGGCGCGGCGGTAGTGCTGGAGGTGGCGACTCCAGCGTGCTCGTCATCGTGCCGCCCGTTGCCTTGATTCTAGTGGGAGGGGATGCCAACGACATCATGCCGAGGCCCACGGCGGGTGTGTGGCGTGGTAGTCGGTCGCTCCTAATTCTTCGCTTCTGCGTGACGCAAAGGAAGAGCCTTGGGCGAGGTCTACCGTTGGCGAGGGCGAAGTTGGCTCTTACGGGAATCTCCCTCTATTTATGGAGGAGGGCTTCTCGTCTTTGTACACGTCCTCAGAATGTGTGGTGATTCCTGATGTCAGGGCCGTTGGGGACGAGCATGCTCTCTGTGGGGTAAGCTAGAGAGCATGGCGTACAGTGTGGCTAACGATCTGAGGTCTTTGGGTGGTGAATGCGGATGGCGGAGGCAACCCATGAGGCGTCAAGAACGGGGCCGACCGTTCCAACGAGCCATGTTTGCCGGTGACTCCGTGCCGTCCATCTAGTCCTCCGACAGCGTTAGTCCTCTGGCAGCGTCACAATCCGCATTCGCCCGCCGGTTTCTTCTTCCTTGCCAAGAAGTGGCGCCATCCTGATCCTGGGGAGGCACCAAATCCCAGATGGGTTCGCCTCTTGGAAATGGACAGGGGCACATGCATTACGGGGCACTTAACTTTTTTCAATTTTAAACATGTAGGCGCTTGCCAAATTCTAATTCAAATAATGTAATCTCTAGAGTCCATGTTTGTGTTCTGTAATGCTTGTACTTGTATCAGCATGTTAGCAAAAAAGATGAACCTTGTCGGGAACCCGTGCATGTATATGTCCATGCAGAGGAGAGATGCGTCTTTAGTGTAAATAGACGAGTTTTTCAAGTAGGCTGCCTTGTCGGCACCCTTTTTGTCTACCAAAGAGCCACATCTGCCGGGTTACAGACAAAGGGACCAGCCCCCTGCCAACTTATTTTTACCAAAGGCAACAGCGACCATTCTGACCAAAGTAACGTTCGAGTCAGGGATGGGAGCACCTCAGTTTAAAAAGAGTGGCGAGGTTTTCTAATGCATAAGTTATAGCTTACATAACATGAATGGACAAAAGGTAGAACTTATATGTTTGGCTTGTAGGGGATTGTAGTCTCGAGCAATCTTCTCAACTTCTTGTCGAAGCCAAGTTCACGGCAAGAACATGTAGCTTAATGCAGATGAGAATGAATGCAGGATGTGATCCTATCTATATGCAGATGCAAATGCTCATGAAATGCATATGCAGTGATCTGGAATGCTCATGCATGCATGCAGTCTAGCTTAGGGGCCCCCTATAGCGATTCTTTATTTTCTTTTGCACGGGTTCATCGCCCCGACTTTGTACAAGGGATTACATGAAACTGAGGCAAGGCCTGCAAAAATGGGTGGCTATCGGGCAGGGCCCGACAGCCTTGCGCCTTATTGGTAGAACTTGCGGAGATGCTCAATATTCCATGAGTTTTGCAACTGAGTGTCAGCTCCGGTCTCCAAACGGACTACACCAGGTCTGGTGACTCATACTACCCAGTAAGGGCTTTCCCACTTTGATGATAACTTGTGTGTACGCCTTCGTGTACTGAACGTGCCTAAGGACAAGGTCACCTTCCTCAAAACACCGGGCATGAAACCTACGGCTATGATAGCAACACAGGTCTTGCTGACAGCGTGCAGCATGCGTAGCAGCCTAGTGACGGTTCTCCTCGAGTAGCACAGCTTGTCATGCTGGTGCTCATCTTGCACGACTTCATTGTAGGCAAGCACTCGAGGCGACCCGTAAAATGAGCTCCGTGGGGATAACTTCTTCTGCCCCATAGACCGGGGAGAAGGGAGTCTGCCAGGTAGCTCGGTTCGGTGTCGTTCTGAGGGACCAGAGAACTATCGGCAGCTCCTCGATCCACCGCCTGCCATGCTTCTGCAGCGTATCAAAGTTCTTGTCTTGTTATGTGCAGCACTTTAGCGTTCGCCCTCTCAGCTTGTCCATTGGTCTGGGTGTGTGCCGCAGAGGCAAATGAGATTTTGCATCCGAGGGCATGAACATATTCCATGAAGGCGCGACTCGTGAACTGGGTGCCATTGTTGGTGAGGATCCTTGCTGGAATTCCAAAATGACACACCAGATCTTTCAAGAACTTGATAGCTGACTGGGCAGTCACCTTTCTCATGGCAGTCACTTCCGTCCACTTTGTAAACTTGTCGATGGCAACGAACAAGATTTCAAAGCCCCTGATTGCTCGGGGGAAGAGGCCGAGGATATCGAGCCCCCATACCAAAAATGGCCATGATAGAGGGATTGTCTGAAGAGCTTGGGCAGGTAGGTGGGTTTTCTTGGAATGGAACTGGCAGGCTTCACACTTAGTTACTTGCTCGACTACATCGTGGAGGGCTATGGGAAAATAAAATCCTTATCCCAATGCTTTCCCAACTAATGCCCTTGATCCAACGTGGGAGCCGCACATTCCTTTGTGTATCTCAGCCAACATTTCCTTTCCTTCTTCCCGGCAGACGCACTTCAATTTCATACCGTTGGGCCTCCTTCTGTATAGAGTGTCATCGACAAAGTGATACATACTATTCCTCCGAGATACTTTTCCAGGCTCGTCTTGGTCGCCGGAAGCTCTCCGGTTTGGAGAAAGCGTACAATGTGCCTTGCCCAAGTTGGAGCCTGGGGCTTGGCAAAAAGGACTAACAGCACCTCCTCTACTGTGGGAGCACCATCCTCATACGCTGGGTCCATGGGCCCGGCTGAAGGGGGTGGTCCAGCAGGCTGCGAGGAGTTGTTTCCGGCAGGGTCTCTACCGGGAGGGGATGGCTCTACCGGGAGAGGCTTACCAGTGTCCATCTTTCTCCTTTTTCGGGCCATTGTTGCTGGGGATATAGAGGGTTGAGTAAGACGGAGAACAAAAGTCCCTGGTTCCACAAGAAGCTTCTGCACAACACACTTTGACAAATGATTAGGTATGCTATTTTCCGCATGGGGTATGTGCTTTGTTTGCAATCCATGCAAGTGCTCCTCCAATCATCTCACTTCCTCGACGTATGCCTCCATCAATGGACTTTGATAATCCTTGTTGACTTGTCTCGCCACCCGATGTGAATCTCCTCGAATGATTAGCTTCTTAATTCCCAATTCAGCTGCAATCCTGAGCCCGGCAAGGAGCCTTTCATACTCTATTGTATTGTTGGTTGCTTCTTCCCGGGCAAAATTCATTTGGACGATGTACTTCAAGTGCTCCCCAGAGGGGGCGAAAAGAAGCATGCCAGCCCATGCACCTTGCAAGGAAAAAGCACCATCAAAATACATAATCCATTCTTGGGATGATTCTTTGCAGGGGATAACTGTCACTGTCACTTCATCATCAGGGGTTGGCGTCCATTCTGCAATAAACTCTGCCAATGCCCTACTCTGGACAGGTGATGTGCTTTCAAACTTCAAACCAAAGCTGGATAGGTCCAAAGCACACTCCACTATTCTGCCGGTAGCCTCTGGGTTTCGGAGTATCTGTTGCAATGGGAAACGAGTAACAACCGTGATCTCATGGGCTTGGAAGTCGTGGTGTAGTTTCCTTGGGGCCATGATGAGACCAAAAATCAACTTTTGCACGGCAGAGTACCTCGATCTAGCCCCCTGTTGCAAGGAGCTGACGAAGTACACTAGGCGCTGCACCACTTTACTCTTTGCCACGTCCTTGGCGTTGCCCTTGTTGCCGTGCTCACTACTGTCCCAATCCTTATCTAGCTCCGACGGTCTCTGCTCACTCTCTGACTCATCCACTTCTTGTTGTGCTACCAAGGTTGCACTCACCACTTGGTTGGTTGCCCCTAAGTATAACAGCGACAGCTCCTGGGGTTTGGGAGGCACCCAAGGTAGGCACAGAGGATAGGTAGGCCTTCAATCTAGCAAAGTTGCATCTACTTCGGGGGTCCACTTCATAGGACCTGCCTTCTTCAAAATTTTGAAGAACGACAGGGCACGCTCGACAGAGTTGGAGATGAATCTGCTTAGTGCGGCAACACATCCCATCAGGCGCCTGACATCCTTAACTGTCTTTGGCGCTTGGATCTGCTCAATGGCCTTGATCTGTAGGGATTAGCTTTGATGCCCCTATGGGACACAAACTACCCAAGAAGCTTGCCAAAGGGAACACCAAACACACACTTCTCTGGGTTGAGCTTGAAGTTGATCTTGCATAGATTTGTAAATTTATTCTACAAATCCTGGATAAGAGTTGCTCTGTACTTGGTCTTGACCACAATGTCATCCATATAAGCTTCTATGTTTCTGTGCAGCTGAGGTTCAAAACCAATGTGGACTGCCATTGCAAAGGTGGACCTGGCACTCTTATATCCAAATGGCATGCGGACAAAGCAGTATCCAGGTGGCATGTAGCACTCCTCTAACCAAACCAGCTACCTCAAGCTTATTGATCTCTTCTGCAATAAACTGATGCCTCTTCTAGGCCTGCTTCCGGACTTTCTGTTTGACAGGTCTGGCGTGTGCGCAGACAGAAAGGTGGTGCCTGATTACCTCCCTGGGAACACAGGGGATATCAGATGGTTGCTAGGCAAACACACCGATATTCGCCCGCAGGAAGGCACGAGCGTGCTTTCCTATTTGTCATCGAGGGTGGTGCTGATAGTGAAAGTACCATCAACGCCAGCCATCCCTGTTAGGACCTTTTTTACTTGGGGAGAATCAATCTTGGATCTCTTGCTATTAGAACACTCCGGCACGTCGTCAACCGGTGTCGTGCACTCGGTGGGGGCACGCTTCCCGGACTCTTTGTCAGAGGTCCTACAATCTCTCTTCTTTCCTTTAGTTGTTTGGCGGGAACAACTGCTGCCGCTGCCTCTGCAGCGACTGCATCCCGGTACATCTTGTCCACATAGATGATTGCATCCTTCTCATATGATGGGATGATGAGAACTCCTAGTGGCCAAGGCATCTTCAGGGTGTTGTAGGCATAATAGGATGCAGCCATGAATTTAGCCAGATCTGGGCATCCAAGAATCCCATTGTACGGTAGGGGGAGATCAACCACATCAAACACAATCTTCTTAGTCTGGTAGTTCAGTTCATTCCCAAACTTTACCGGCAATGTGACCTTTCCCTTAGGATGACTCCTGCCGGGATTAACTCCTTCAAATGTGTCGGTAACCTCTAGCTCTTCCTCTGCTATCTGAAGCTTGTTGATAACTTATAGGGAAATAAAATTCAGTCAGGCCTCGCTGTCCATCAAAATCTTTGTGACCTTGAGGTTCCAAATTGTTGGAGAAACCAACAATGGCAAGCACCCTACCGCAGTGGTACGGCTGGGATGATCCTCCTCATCAAAGATGATGGGCGTACGGGACCATTTGAGCGGCTTCCGGGCCTCTGGCGCTGGTTCCACGGCATTGACTTCTCGTGCCCACCGCTTGAGCTGGCGGTGAGTGGTGTGTAGAGATGCATCCCCGTTGACGCACAGGGTGTCAGTGGCCTTCTGAAACTCTTGCTCACTGGTTTCCTATTCATCCCCTCTATCACTCTCATCATCATAGGCTTCATTCTCTCGACCCCTGGCGGGTTTTCCTTGGTTCCGAAATGGCTTGCCGGGGCGATTTACTTCACCACCTCAGCCCTTACCACTAGCAATATTCTGACCCTTTTCATTATCATGCTTCTCATATTCTGCTCTCAGTCTCCTGGCTAATTCCTCAACATGATAGCACTCTTGAAGGTCATGGCCCATGGTGACGATGCCATGGACCTAGGGTGGGGTCATAGGCCTGACCTAGACGCCCTACCCAAGGTTACTACCCTAGAATCAAGAACATTCAAAGTATTACAAAAGACACCGACTTAAGTAACATTGGAGTGCAATCCACTCGACCAATTATCTCACTCGAATACCCCAATTCCATTTAACCAAGATGAAGTCACTCGACCATGCAAGAAACCACTAGGAGTATAGAAGACCTAGAGTCACCCAGGAGGGCAATGGTCAGGCGTTCACTCTGTAGTCTAAAAGATCATTGATAGCTCTTTATAGCTGGCGTTACCAGTAACGCCCAGTCTTAATGTACGTTGAACCCTGTAACTGGGGATGGCTGGGGTCCTAGCGCACTCTATATAAGCCACCCCCACCTCTGGCACAAGGGTTCGCACCCCCTGTAACACACACACACACTCATATTCCAGTCGACCTCCTCAGGGCACCGAAACATATGGCTTTTACCTCCTCTAAGAGGGGCTTGAACTCGTAAAATCATGTGTACAACCTCGCAATAGCTAAGGCCTTGCCTCCTCATATGTACCCCCTACTCTTACTGTCAGACTTAGTACCACGCTAGTTGGCGCCCACCATAGGGCAAAGCATCTTGGCAACTTTCGGTGAGGTTGCAATTTCTCTGATGTTCATCAACATGGTTTCCGGCGATGGTTTGGCTGTGGTCCATGAGATCTGACTCGGCGCGCTCATTTTTGTTGCCGACGACTCTGCCTGAATCGATCAAGGCGACTGAAATAAAGTTGAAGTTTCAGCGTGACTGCCAAGCTCAAGAAAAATGCCTACGAAGCATAAGAATGAGGACGGGATAAACTTCAACTCTCTTTCACTCAGACCTCAATCCATTCGGGGGCTAATGATGATGCCATGGACCAAGGGTGGGGTCATAGGCCTGACCCTAGAATCTGTTGGGGAACGTAGCAGAAATACAAAAAAATTCCTACGTGTCACCAAGATCTATCTATGGAGAAACCAGCAACAAGGGGAAGGAGAGTGCATCTACATACCCTTGTAGATCGCTAAGCGGAAGCATTCAAGAGAACGGGGTTGAAGGAGTCGTACTCGTCGTGATCCAAATCACCGGAGATCCTAGTGCCGAACGGACGGCACCTCCGCGTTCAACACACGTACAGCCCGGTGACGTCTCCCATGCCTTGATCCAGCAAGGTGAGAGGGAGAGGTTGAGGAAGACTCCATCCAGCAGCAGCACAACGGCATGGTGGTGATGGAGGAGCGTGGTAGTCCAGCAGGGCTTCGCCAAGCACCGCGAGATATGAGGAGAAAGAGAGGTAGGGCTGCGCCAACAGGAGAAGAAACTCATGTTTTGGGCTGCTCCTATGCCTCCACTGTATATAGGGGGAGAGGGGGCTGCGCCCCCACCTAGGTTTCCACCCCTAGGGCCAGCGGCCAGCCCTAGATCCCATCTAGGGGGGCGGCCAAGGGGTGGAGAGGGGGAAACTTGCCCCCCAAGCAAGGTGGGGCGCCCCCTCCCCAAACCCTAGGCGCCTTGGGCCCTTGTGGGGGGGCGCACCAGCCCACCAGGGGCTGGTCCCCTCCCACACTTGGCCCATGCAGCCCTCCGGGGCCGGTGGCCCCACTTGGTGGACCCCCGGGACCCTCCCGGTGGTCCCGGTACGTTACCGATAAAACCCGAAACTTTTCCGGTGACCAAAACAGGACTTCCCATATATAAATCTTTACCTCCGGACCATTCCGAACTCCTCGTGACGTCCGGGATCTCATCCGGGACTCCGAACAACATTCGGTAACCACATACAAACTTCCTTTATAACCCTAGCGTCATCGAACCTTAAGTGTGTAGACCCTACGGGTTCGGGAACATGTAGACATGACCGAGACGTTCTCCGGTCAATAACCAACAGCGGGATCTGGATACCCATGTTGGCTCCCACATGTTCCACGATGATCTCATCGGATGAACCACGATGTCAAGGACTCAATCGATCCCGTATACAATTCCCTTTGTCTGGCGGTATTGTACTTGCCCGAGATTCGATCGTCGGTATGCCGATACCTTGTTCAATCTCGTTACCGGCAAGTCTCTTTACTCGTTCCGTAACACATCATCCCATGATCAACCCCTTGGTCACATTGTGCACATTATGATGATGTCCTACCGAGTGGGCCCAGAGATACCTCTCCGTTCACACGGAGTGACAAATCCCAGTCTCGATTCGTGCCAACCCAACAGACACTTTCGGAGATACCTGTAGTGCACCTTTATAGCCACCCAGTTACGTTGTGACGTTTGGTACACCCAAAGCATTCCTACGGTATCCGGGAGTTGCACAATCTCATGGTCTAAGGAAATGATACTTGACATTAGAAAAGCTTTAGCATACGAACTACGATCTTTGTGCTAGGCTCAGGATTGGGTCTTGTCCATCACATCATTCTCCTAATGATGTGATCCCGTTATCAACGACATCCAATGTCCATGGTCAGGAAACCGTAACCATCTATTGATCAACGAGCTAGTCAACTAGAGGCTTACTAGGGACATGGTGTTGTCTATGTACCCACACATGTATCTGAGTTTCCTATCAATACAATTATAGCATGATAATAAACGATTATCATGAATAAGGAAATATAATAATAATAACCAATTTATTATTACCTATAGGGCATATTTCCAACAGTCTCCCACTTGCACTAGAGTCAATAATCTAGTTCACATTGCCATGTGATTAACACTGATAGGTCACATCGCCATGTGACCAACATCCAAAGAGTTTACTAGTGTCTTAAACTAGTTCACATCACCATGTGATTAAGACTCAATGAGTTCTGGGGTTTGATCATGTTTTGCTTGTGAGAGAGGTTTTAGTCAACGGGTCTGCAACATTCAGATCCGTATGTACTTCGCAATTCTCTATGTCATATTGTAAATGCTGCTTCCACGCTCCACTTGAAGCTATTCCAAATGGTTGCTCCACTATACGTATCCGGTTTGCTACTCAGAGTCACTCGGATAGGTGTTAAAGCTTGCATCGACGTAACCCTTTACGCCGAACTCTTTATCACCTCCATAATCGAGAAACATGTCCTTATTTACTCCAAGGACAATTTTGACCGCTGTCCAATGATCCATTCCTGGATCATTCTTGTACCCCTTGACTGACTCATGGCAAGGCACACTTCCGGTGCAGTACACAGCATAACATACTATAGAGCCTAGGTCTAAAGCATAGGGGACGACCTTCGTCCTTTCTCTCTTTCTGCCGTGGTCGAGCTTTAAGTCTTAACTTCATACCTTACAACTCAGGCAAGAACTCCTTCTTTGACTGATCCATCTTGAACACCTTCAAGATCATGTCAAGGTATATGCTCATTTGAAAGTACCATTAAGCGTTTTGATCTATCCTCATAGATCTTGATGCTCAATGTTCAAGTAGCTTAATCCAGGTTTTCCATTGAAAAACACTTTTCAAATAACCCTATATGCTTTACAGAAAATTCTACATCATTTCTGATCAACAATATGTCAACAACATATACTCATCAGAAATTCTATAGTGCTCCCACTCACTTCTTTGGAAATACAAGTTTCTCATAAACTTTGTATAAACCCAAAATCTTTGATCATCTTATCAAAGTGCATATTCCAACTCCGAGATGCTTACTCCAGTCCATGGAAGGATCGCTGGAGCTAGCATACCTTTTAGCATCCTTAGGATCGACAAAACCTTTCTGATTGTATCACATACAACCTTTCCTTACGAAAACTGGTAAGGAAACTCGTTTTGACATCCATCTGCCAGATTTCATAAATGCAGCTAATGCTAACATGATTCCGACGGACTTAAGCATCGCTACGGATGAGAAAATCTCATCGTAGTCAACTCCTTGAACTTGTGAAAAACTCTTCGCCACTAGTCGAGCTTCATAGACGGTGACATTACCGTCCACGTCCGTCTTCTTCTTAAAGATCCATTTATCTCAATGGCTTGCCGATCATCGGGCAAGTCCACCAAAGTCCATGCTTTGTTCTGATACATGGATCCTATCTCGGATTTCATGGCTTCCAACCATTTGTCGGAATTTGGGCCCACCATCGCTTCTCCATAGCTCGTAGGTTCATTGTTGTCTAGCAACATGACCTTCAAGACAGGATCACCGTACCACTCCGAAGCAGTACGCGTCCTTGTCGTCCTACGAGGTTCGGTAGTGACTTGATCCGAAGCTTCATGATCAATATCATAAGCTTCCACTTCAATTGGTGTAGGTGCCAC
Organism: Triticum aestivum; assembly: GCF_018294505.1. NCBI lineage: Eukaryota > Viridiplantae > Streptophyta > Magnoliopsida > Poales > Poaceae > Triticum > Triticum aestivum. The sequence goes on along the minus strand of NC_057804.1, from coordinate 233,788,476 downwards.
AGGAACAACTTCCTGTGCCCTGCTACACACTGGTTGAAGTGATGGTTCAATAACCTCATCAAGTCTCCACTATCCTCCCACTCAATTCTCGAGACAAACCTTTCCTCGAGAAAGGACCCGATTCAAGAAACAATCCCTATTGCTTTCGGATCTGAATTAGGAGGTATACCCAACTGTTTTGGGTGTCCTATGAAGATGCATTTTATCCGCTTTGGGTTCGAGCTTATCAACCTGAAACTTTTTCACATAAGCGTCGCAGCCCCAAACCTTTAAGAAACGACAACTTAGGTTTCTCCAAACCATAGTTCAAACGGTGTCGTCTCAACGGAATTACGTGGTGCCCTATTTAAAGTGAGTGCGGTTGTCTCTAATGCCTAACCCATGAACGATAGTGGTAATTCGATAAGAGACATCATGGTACGCACCATATCCAATAGGGTGCAACTATGATGTTCGGACACACCATCACACTATGGTGTTCCAGGCGGTATTAATTGTGAAACAATTTCCACAATGTCTTAATTGCGTGCCAAAGCTCGTAACTCAGATACTCATCTCTATGATCATATCATAGACATTTTATCCTCTTGTCACAATGATCTTCAACTTCACTCTGAAATTACTTGAACCATTCAATAATTCAGACTTGTTTTTCATCAAGTAAATATACTTAGTATCTACTCAAATCATCCGTGAAGTAAGAACATAACGATATCCACTGCGTGCCTTAGCACTCATTGGACTGCACACATCAAAATGTATTACTTCCAACAAGTTGCTATCTTGTTCCATCTTACTGAAAACGAGGCTTTTCAGTCATCTTGCCCATGTGGTATGATTTGCATATCTCAAGTGATTCAAAATCAAGTGAGTCCAAACGATCCATCTGCATGGAGTTTCTTCATGCGTATACACCAATAGACATGGTTCGCATGTCTCAAACTTTTCAAAAACGAGTGAGTCCAAAGATCCATCAACATGGAGCTTCTTCATGCGTTTTATACCAATATGACTTACATGGCAGTGCCACAAGTAAGTGGTACTATCATTACTATCTTATATCTTTTGGCATGAAAATGTGTATCACTACGATCGAGATTCAATAAACCATTCCTTTAGGTGCAAGACCATTGAAGGTATTATTCAAATAAATAGAGTAACCATTATTCTCCTTAAATGAATAACCGTATTGCGATAGACATAATCCAATCATGTCTATGCTCAACGCAAACACCAAATGACAATTATTCAGGTTTAATACTAATCTTGATGGTAGAGGGAGCGTGCGATGTTTGATCACATCAAACTTGGAAACACTTCCAACACATATCGTCAGCTCACCTTTAGCTAGTCTCCGTTTATTCCGTAGCTCTTTTATTTCGAGTTACTAACACTTAGCAACCGAACCGGTATCTTAATACCCTGGTGCTACTAGGAGTACTAGTAAAGTACACATTAACATAATGTATATCCAATATACTTCTATCGACCTTGCCAGCCTTCTCATCTACCAAGTATCTAGGGTAATTCTGCTCCAGTGGCTGTTCCCCTTATTACAGAAGCACTTAGTCTCGGGTTTGGGTTCAACCTTGGGTTCTTCACTAGAGCAGCAACTGATTTGCCGTTTCATGAAGTATCCCTTCTTGCCCTTGCCCTTCTTGAAACTAGTGGTTTCACCAACCATCAACAATTGATGCTCCTTCTTGATTTCTACTTTCGCGGTGTCAAACATCGTGAATACCTCAAGGATCATCATATCTATCCCTGATATGTTATAGTTCATCACGAAGCTCTAGCAGCTTGGTGGCAATGACTTTGGAGAAACATCACTATCTCATCTGGAAGATCAACTCCCACTCGATTCAAGTGATTGTTGCACTCAGACAATCTGAGCACAAGCTCAACGATTGAGCTTTTCTCCCTTAGTTTGCAGGCTAAGAAAATCGTCGGAGGTCTTATACCTCTTGACGTGGGCACGAGCCTGAAATCCCAATTTCAGCCCTCGAAACATCTCATATGTTCCGCGACGTTTCGAAAACGTCTTTGGTGCCTCAACTCTAAACCGTTTAACTGAACTATCACGTAGTTATCAAAACGTGTATGTCCGATGTTCGCAACATCCACAGACGACGTTTGGGGTTCAGCACACTGAGCGGTGCATTAAGGACATAAGCTTTCTACTGTCCGCATAATCGCTACTGTCAACTTTCAACTATATTTTCTCTAGGAACATATCTAAACAGTGGAACTAAAGCGCGAGCTTACGACATAATTTGCAAAGATCTTTTGACTATGTTCAGGATAATTAAGTTCATCTTATGAACTCCCACTCAGATAGACATCCCTCTAGTCATCTAAGTGATTACATGATCCGAGTCAACTAGGCCGTGTCCGATCATCACGTGAGACGGACTAGTCATCATCGGTGAACATCTTCATGTTGATCGTATCCTACCATACGACTCATGCTCGACCTTTCGGTCTCTTGTGTTCCGAGGCCATGTCTGTACATGCTAGGCTCGTCAAGTCAACCTAAGTGTTTCGCGTGTGTAAATCTGGCTTACACCCGTTGTATGTGAACGTAAGAATCTATCACACCCGATCATCACGTGGTGCTTCGAAACGACGAACTTTCGCAACGGTGCACAGTTAGGGGGAACACTTTCTTGAAATTTTAATGAGGGATCATCTTATTTACTACCGTCGTTCTAAGCAAATAAGATGCATAAACATGATAAACATCACATGCAATCAAATAGTGACATGATATGGCCAATATCATTTTGCTCCTTTTGATCTCCATCTTCGGGGCTCCATGATCATCATCGTCACCGGCATGACACCATGATCTCCATCATCATGATCTCCATCATCGTGTCTTCATGAAGTTGTCTCGCCAACTATTACTTCTACTACTATGGCTACCGGTTAGCAATAAAGTAAAGTAATTACATGGCGTTGTTCAATGACACGCAGGTCATACAATAAATAAAGACAACTCCTATGGCTCCTGCCGGTTGTCATACTCATCGACATGCAAGTCGTGATTCCTATTACAAGAACATGATCAATCTCATACATCACATATCATTCATCACATTCTTCTTGGCCATATCACATCACATAGCATACCCTGCAAAAACAAGTTAGACGTCCTCTAATTGTTGTTTGCATGTTTTACGTGGCTGCTATGGGTTTCTAGCAAGAACGTTTCTTACCTACGCAAAACCACAACGTGATATGCCAATTGCTATTTACCCTTCATAAGGACCCTTTTCATCGAATCCGTTCCGACTAAAGTGGGAGAGACTGGCACCCGCTAGCCACCTTATGCACCAAGTGCATGTCAGTCGGTGGAACCTGTCTCACGTAAGAGTACGTGTAAGGGCGGTCCGGGCCGCTTCATCCCACAATACCGTCAAAACAAGATTGGACTAGTAACGGTAAGCATATTGAACAAAATCAACGCCCACAACTACTTTGTGTTCTACTCGTGCAAAGAATCTACGCAATAGACCTAGCTCATGATGCCACTGTTGGGGAACGTAGCAGAAATTCAAAATTTTTCCTACGTGTCACCAAGATCTATCTATGGAGAAACCAGCAATGAGGGGAAGGAGAGTGCATCTACATACCCTTGTAGATCGCTAAGCGGAAGAGTTCAAGAGAACGGGGTTGAAGGAGTCGCACTCGTCGTGATCCAAATCACCGGAGATCCTAGTGCCGAACGGACGGCACCTCCGCGTTCAACACACGTACAGCCCGGTGATGTCTCCCATGCCTTGATCCAGCAAGGTGAGAGGGAGAGGTTGAGGAAGACTCCATCCAGCAGAAGCACAACGGCGTGGTGGTGATGGAGGAGCGTGGTAGTCCAGCAGGGCTTCGCCAAGCACCGTGAGATATGAGGAGAAAGAGAGGTAGGGCTGCACTACCAAGAGAAGAAACTCATGTTTTGGGCTGCTCCTATGCCTCCACTATATATAGGGGGAGAGGGGGCTGCGCCCCCACCTAGGTTTCCACCCCTAGGGGCGGCGGCCAGCCCTAGATCCCATCTAGGGGGGCGGCCAAGGGGTGGAGAGGGGGAAACTTGCCCCCCAAGCAAGGTGGGGCACCCCCTCCCCTAACCCCAGGCTCCTTGGGCCCTTGTGGGGGGCGCACCAGCCCACTTGGGGCTGGTCCCCTCCCACACTTGGCCCATGCAGCCCTCCGGGGCCGGTGGCCCCACTTGGTGGACCCCCGGGACCCTCCCGGTGGTCCCGGTACGTTACCGATAAAACCCGAAACTTTTCCGGTGACCAAAACAAGACTTCCCATATATAAATCTTTACCTCCGGACCATTCCGGAACTCCTCGTGACGTTCGGGATCTCATCCGAAACTCGGAACAACATTCGGTAACCACATACAAACTTCGTTTATAACCCTAGCGTCATCGAACCTTAAGTGTGTAGACCCTACGGGTTCGGGAGACATGTAGACATGACCGAGACGTTCTTTGGTCAATAACCAACAGCGGGATCAGGATACCCATGTTGGCTCCCACATGTTCCACGATTATCTCATCGGATGAACCACGATGTCAAGGACTCAATCGATCCCGTATACAATTCCCTTTGTCTGGTGGTATTGTACTTGCCCGAGATTCGATCGTCGGTATGCCGATACCTTGTTCAATCTCATTACCGGCAAGTCTCTTTACTCGTTCCGTAACACATCATCCCATGATCAACCCCTTGGTCCCATTGTGCACATTATGATGATGTCCTATCGAGTGGGCCCAGAGATACCTCTCTGTCACACGGAGTGACAAATCCCAGCTTCGATTCGTGCCAACCCAACAGACACTTTCGGAGATACCTGTAGTGCACCTTTATAGCCACCCAGTTACGTTGTGACGTTTGGTACACCCAAAGCATTCCTACGGTATCCGGGAGTTTCACAATCTCATGGTCTAAGGAAATGATACTTGACATTAGAAAAGCTTTAGCATACGAACTACGATCTTTGTGCTAGGCTTAGGATTGGGTCTTGTCCATCACATCATTCTCCTAATGATGTGATCCCGTTATCAACGACATCCAATGTCCATGGTCAGGAAACCATAACCATCTATTGATCAACGAGCTAGTCAACTAGAGGCTCACTAGGGACATGGTGTTGTCTATGTACCCACACATGTATCTGAGTTTCCTATCAATACAATTATAGCATGGATAATAAACGATTATCATCAACAAGGAAATATAATAATAATAACTAATTTATCATTGCCTCTAGGGCATATTTCCAACAGAATCAAGAACGTTCAAAGTATAACAAAACACACCGACTGAAGTAACCTTGGAGTGCAATCTGCTCGACCAATTATCTCACTCGGATACCCCAATTCCATTCGACCAAGATGAAGTCACTCGACCATGTAAGAAACTACTCAAAGTATAGAAGACCTAGAGTCACCCAGGATGGCTACGGTCATACGTTCACTCCATAGTCTTAAAGATCATTGATAGCTCTTTATAGCCGGCGTTACTAGTAATGTCATGTCTTCATGTACATTGAACCCTGTAACAGGGGATGGCTGGGGTCCAGGCGCACTCTATATAAGCCACCCCCTCCTCTGGCACAAGGGTGCACACCCCCTATAACACACACACTCATATTCCAGTCGACCTCCTCAGGGCACCGAGACGTAGGGCTTTTACCTCCTCCAAGATGGGTCTGAACTCGTAAACTCGTGTGTACAACCTCACCGTAGCTAGGGCCTTGTCTCCTCATATGTACCCCCTACTCTTACTGTTAGACTTAGTACCACGACACTTGGTCCGATGGATCTTGCAGTACGGCCCATCGCCCTTCCCGGCCTTCTCAGCAGCCGCAGCTTCCCGGCAATCAACGCACATGGCAGCCTCCTTGCCGGGTGATAACCCACAAGTATAGGGGATCGCAACAGTTTTTGAGGGTAGAGTATTCAACCCAAATTTATTGATTCGACACAAGGGGAGCCAAAGAATATTCTCAAGTATTAGCAGCTGAGTTGTCAATTCAACCACACCTAGAAACTTAGTATCTGCAACAAAGTGTTTAGTAGCAAAGTAATATGATAGTGGTGGTAACGGTAACAAAAGTAAAGACAGCAAAAGTAATGTTTTTGGTATTTTGTAGTGATTGTAACAGTAGCAACGGAAAAGTAAATAAGCGAGAACCAGTATATGGAAAACTCGTAGGCACCGGATTAATGATGGATAATTATGCCGGATGCGGTTCGTCATGTAACAGTCATAACATAGGGTGACACGGAACTAGCTCCAATTCATCAATGTAATGTAGGCATGTATTCCGTATATAGTCATACGTGCTTATGGAAAAGAACTTGCATGACATCTTTTGTCCTACCCTCCCGTGGCAGCGGGGTCCTATTGGAAACTAAGGGATATTAAGGCCTCCTTTTAATAGAGAACCGGAACAAAGCATTAGCACATAGTGAATACATGAACTCCTCAAACTATGGTCATCACCGGGAGTGGTCCCGATTATTGTCACTTCGGGGTTGCCGGATCATAACACATAGTAGGTGACTATAGACTTGCAAGATAGGATCAAGAACACACATATATTCATGAAAACATAATAGGTTCAGATCTGAAATCATGGCACTCGGGCCCTAGTGACAAGCATTAAGCATAGCAAAGTCATAGCAACATCAATCTCAGAACATAGTGGATACTAGGGATCAAACCCTAACAAAACTAACTCGATTACATGATAAATCTCATCCAACCCATCACCGTCCAGCAAGCCTACGATGGAATTACTCACGCACGGCGGTGAGCATCATGAAATTGGTGATGGAGGATGGTTGATGATGACGACGGCGACGAATCCCCCTCTCCGGAGCCCCGAACGGACTCCAGATCAGCCCTCCCGAGAGAGATTAGGGCTTGGCGGCGGCTCCGTATCGTAAAACGCGATGATTTCTTCTCTCTGATTTTTTTCTCCCCGAAAGCCAATATATGGAGTTGGAGTTGGCGTCGGAGGGCCACCAGGGGGCCCACGAGGTAGGGGGCGCGCCCAGGAGGGGGGGCGCCCCCACCCTCGTGGACAGGGTGTGGGCCCCCTGGTCTTCATCTTTGGCGAGGATTTTTTATTATTTTTTCTAAGATGTTCCGTGGAGTTTCAGGTCATTCCGAGAACTTTTATTTTCTGCACATAAAACAACATCATGGCAATTCTGCTGAAAACAGCGTCAGTCCGGGTTAGTTCCATTCAAATCATACAAGTTAGAGTCCAAAACAAGGGCAAAAGTGTTTGGAAAAGTAGATACGACGGAGACGTATCAACTCCCCCAAGCTTAAACCCTTGCTTGTCCTCAAGCAATTCAGTTGACAAACTGAAAGAGAAAAAGAAAAACTTTTACAAACTCTGTTTGCTCTTGTTGTTGTAACATGAAAAGCCAGCATTCAAGTTTCAGCAAATATTATGAACTAACCATACTCACAATAACACATAGGTCTCACAATTACTCATATCAATAGCATAATCAGCTAGCGAGCCATAATAACAAAACTCGGATGACAACACTTTCTCAAAATAATCATAACATGATATAACAAAATGGTATCTCGCTAGCCCTTTCTGAGACCGCAAAACATAAATGCAGAGCACCTTTAAAGATCAAGGACTGACTAAACATTGTAATTCATGGTAAAAGAGATCCAGTCAAGTCATACCCAATATAAACCAATTATAATGAATGCAAACGACAGTGTGCTCTCCAGCGGGTGCTTTTAATAAGAAGGATGATGACTCAACATAAAAGTAAATGGATAGGCCCTTCGCAGAGGGAAGCAGGGATTTGTAGAGGTGCCAGAGCTCGATTTTGAAATAGAGATAAATTATATTTTGAGCGGCATACTTTCATTGTCAACATAACAACTAAGATACGACGATATCTTCCATGCTAAACAAATTATAGGCGGTTCCCAAACAGAATGGTAAAGTTTATACTCCCCCTCCTCCACAAGCATCAATCCATGGCTTGCTCGAAACAACGAGTGCCTCCAACATTCAACGGGTCCCAGGGGGAGTTTTGTTTGCAATTATTTTGATTTAGTTTGCATAAAGCATGGGACTGGGCATCCCGGCGACCAGCCATTTTCTCGTGAATGAGGAGCGGAGTCCACTCCTCTTGAGAATAACCCGCCTAACACGGAAGATAAGGGCAGCCCTAGTTGACATATGAGCTATTCGAGCATGCAAAACAGAATGTTTATTTGAAGGTTTAGAGTTTGGCACATACAAATTTACTTGGAACGGCAGGTAAATACCGCATATAGGTAGGTATAGTGGACTCATATGGAACAACTTTGGGGTTTAAGGAGTTTGGATGCACAAGCAGTATTCCCGCTTAGTACAGGTGAAGGCTAGCAAAAGACTGGGAAGCGACCAACTGAGAGAGCGACAACAGTCGTAAACATGCATTAAAATTAATTTACACCGAATACAAGCATGAGTAGGATATAATCTACCATGAACATAAATATCATGAAGGCTATGTTGATTTGATTCAACTACATGCGTGAACATGTGCCAAGTCTAGTCACTCAATTCATTTAAAGGAGGATACCATCCCATCATACCACATCATAATCATTCTAATAGCATGTTGGCACGCAAGGTAAACCATTATAACTCATAGCTAATCAAGCATGGCACAAGCAACTATAATCTCTAAATGTCATTGCAAATATGTTTACTTCATAATAGCTGACTCAGGAACGATGAATCATCATATTTACAAAAACAAGAGAGGTCGAGTTCATACCAGCTTTTCTCATCCCAATAAGTCCATCATATATCATCATTATTGCCTTTCACTTGCACGACCGAACGATGTGTATAATAATAAGAGTGCACGTGCATTGGACTAAGCTGGAATCTGCAAGCATTCAACTCAAGAGAGAAGACAAGTAATATGGGCTCTAAGTTAAATAAACAATCATGCATATAAGAGCCACTAAGCATTTTCAATATAGTCTTCTCGACCCCCAAAGAAAGAAAAGAAATAAAACTATTTACACGGGAAAGCTCCCAACAAGCAAAAGAAGAACGGGAAATATTTTTGGGTTTTCTTTTTAATTACTACAGCAAAGAAATAAACTACTACTAATTTTTTTGGTTTTTTCTTAAGGTTTATTAAACACACAAGAAGAAAGCAGGAAAAAGAAAATAAACTAGCATGGATATTACAGTGAAAGAGTATGAGCACCGACATCTAGCAATGAGTGTGTGTGAACATGAATGTAATGTCGGTGGGAAATACGTACTCCCCCAAGCTTAGGCTTTTGGCCTAAGTTGGTCTATTGCCAGGGATAGCCTGGCGGATACCCGTAGGTGAAGCTGGGGTCATACTGCGATGAAGAAGACTCTGACTGCCACTGGCTGGCAACCACCTCTGGATCCCAAGAATAAACAGACTGTCGTGGAGGCTCATCTTGTGGCTCCGGTTCCGGGGCTGGTGTAGGATTCCGATAGGCTTGAACGGCCGCCCACGGAACGATGTGAGGACCTGCAGACAAGTTAAACAAAGAGGGAGCAGGCAAAGTAATAGTCTCAGGGTGATGTTTATCAAAGTATAATTTATATTTGAGCTCCCCTTCACGACTCTTAACAAGAAAGTCATGCGCTAGCATACTCTTATAATCAAAATAAGCACGGGGCAACGATGTTTCTTCTTTCTCCTCATGCCTAATAGGTATTTCAAAATATTCAGCTAGGCGCGAAGCATAAATGCCTCCAAAGATGGGGCCCTTAGTACGGTTCAGACTTAACCGTCTAGCAACAATTCCACCCATACTAACAGAGTTATTTCGGTATAAACCATGGAACAAAATAATAATATAAGGAACACTAAGGTTTCCACAGTTCCCGCGTCCAATCAAGCAACGACTAGCAAATAAGGCAAAGTAGCGTAAAACAGGAAAATGTATGCTAGTAATCCTTGCATCAGAAACCTTCCTGGTTTCTCCCACAGTGATAGTGTTAATAAAAGCTTCTACTTCGTTACGGTGTGGTTCATCCAAGGTGCCCTTAAAGGGTATTTTGCAAACCTCGCAAAATTCAGCTAATGTCATCTCTTTCACAATGTCATATAAATGAAACTCTACTATTGGAGGTGTTTTCTTAGGGAAAAAGTAGAAGTTTTGCACAAAAGTATTTGTGAGTAAGAGATACTGATGACGTTGGTCGCAGAGGAAGTCGGTGAGGCCAGCATTCTCAATCAAGAAATAGAAATCCTCATAAATCCCGGCTCTCCTCAAGAAGTCATCGGAAGGCCATTCACACGGCCGGACCTCCGCGGTGCGAGGCAAATTAAATTTGGGCTTCTGCTCTTCTTCCTTTTGTTTTTCCTTCGAGCTTCGGCTCGACGAGCCCCTCAAAAGTCTCTTCATTATTTTCTGAAATAATCTGAAATTTTTAGTAACTTCAAATAAAAGTGAACCAACTTCAATAAAATTGATAGCAACAACTCCCACAAGTGCCTAGAGCCTATATCAAGCATTAGAACTACTTGGAACCATATAAATTTGACATGCAAGCTCAAGAACATGGTCACCTATGCAGCACAAATTTGCAATGAATAAAGCACTAGAACAAAAACTAATTGGACCAATGGAGGAGTCACATACCAAGGAACAATCTCCCCAAGCAGTTTTGCGAGAGGTGCTTTGAGCAAGGAGATCGAAAATCACAGCAACGGGGCTGGAACTCGTGCTTGAGTTGGTTTTTCGTGTTTGTGTGAGGCAGAGGAAGAAGATGGGTGCAGGGATAAGTGGAGGAGGGCCACCGTGGGCCCACGAGGCAGGGGGCGCGCCCAGGGGGTAGGGCGCGCCCTCCACCCTCGTGGCCAGGTGGCAGCTCCCCCCGCGGTAATTTTTGCACAGTAAATCCTCAAATATTCCCGAAAAAATCATATTAAATTGGCATGGCATTCTGAGGACTTTTATTTTCGGGATATTTTTATATTGCACGGATAAGTCAGGAAACAGACAGAAAAAATACTATTTTACTTTATTTCTACTAAATAACAGAAAATATAAAGAGGGTACAGAAGGTTGTGCTTCTAGTTTCATCCATCTCGTGATCATCAAAATGAACCCACTAACAAGGTTGATCAAGTCTTGTTAACAAACTCATTCCGAATAACACGGAACCGGAGAAATTTCGAATAACACTAAGTTACCTCAACGGGGATATGAAAATCCCCAACAATAAGAATATCATACTTTTTCTTGACAGTAGGGAGAGGAAATTCAAAACCTCCAAATATAATCGATGGAATTTTTCCAATAGAGTTGATACTATAAACTTGAGGTTGTTTCCTCGGAAAGTGTACCGTGTGCTCATTACCATTAACATGAAAAGTGACATTGCCTTTGTTGCAATCAATAACAGCCCCTGCAGTATTAAGGAAAGGTCTTCCAAGAATAATAGACATACTATCATCCTCGGGAATATCAAGAATAACAAAGTCCGTTAAAATAGTAACGTTTGCAACTACAACAGGCACATCCTCACAAATACCGACAGGTATAGCAGTTGATTTATCAGCCATTTGCAAAGATATTTCAGTAGGTGTCAACTTATTCAAGTCAAGTCTACGATATAAAGAGAGAGGCATAACACTAACACCGGCTCCAAGATCACATAAAGCAGTTTTAACATAATTTCTCTTAATGGAGCATGGTATAGTAGGTACTCCTGGATCTCCAAGTTTCTTTGGTATTCCACCCTTAAAAGTATAATTAGCAAGCATGGTGGAAATTTCAGCTTCCGGTATCTTTCTTTTATTAGTAATGATATCCTTCATATACTTAGCATAAGGATTTGTTTTGAGCACATCAGTTAATCGCATACGCAAAAAGATGGGTCTAATCATTTCAGCAAAGCGCTCAAAATCCTCATCATCCTTTTTCTTGGATGGTTTCGGAGGAAAAGGCATGGGTTTCTGAACCCATGGTTCCCTTTCTTTACCATGTTTCCTAGCAACGAAGTCTCTTTTATCATAACGTTGATTCTTTGATTGTGGGTTATCAAGATCAACAGCAGGTTCAACTTCTACATCATTATCATTACTAGGTTGAGCATCATCATGAACATTATCATTAACATTATCACTAGGTTCATGTTCATCACCTGATTGTGTTTCAGCATCAGACATAGAGATATCATTTGGATTCTCAGGTGGTTCAGCAATAGGTTCACTAGAAGTTTGCAAAGTCCTATCATTTTTCTTTTTCTTCCTTTTAGAAGAACTAGGTACATCAATATTATTTCTCTGAGAATCTTGCTCGATTCTCTTAGGGTGGCCTTCAGGATACAAAGGTTCCTGAGTCATTCTACCAGTTCTAGTAGCCACTCTAACAGCATAATCATTTTTCTTACTATTCATTTCATCAAGCACTTCTTTCTGAGCTTTAAGTACTTGTTCTACTTGAGTGGTAACCATAGAAGCATGTTTGCTAACAAGTTTAAGTTCACCTCTAATATTAGCCATATAATCACCCAAGCGTTTAATCATAAAGGTATTCTGTTTTAATTGTCTACCAAAATAAGCATTAAAGTCATCTTGCTTAAACATAAAGTCATCAAACTCATCCAAGCACTGACTAGCAATTTTAGTAGGAGGGACTTCAGCTTTATCATATCTATAGAGAGAATTTACCTTTACTACCTGTGTCGGGATATCGGGATCAGGAGGTTCTTCAGTGAATAAGGAATTGAGATCATATACTTCTTCAACAGGCGGTAAATTAAGACCGTGTATTTCTTCAATAGGAGGTAAATTCTTAACATCTTCAGCTTTAATACCTTTTTCTTTCATAGATTTCTTTGCCTCTTGCATATCTTCGGGACTGAGAAATAGAACACCTCTCTTCTTCGGAGTTGGTTTAGGAATAGGCTCGGTAATTGGCTTTGGAGCTGGCTCAGGAGGTGGCTCAGGAGGTGCCCAATTATTTTCATTTGTCAACATATTATTCAATAGAATTTCAGCTTCATCTGGTGTTCTTTCCCTAAAAAGAGAACCAGCACAACTATCCAGGTAATCTCTGGAAGCATCAGTTAGTCCATTATAAAAGATATCAAGTATTTCAGGTTTCTTAAGAGGATGATCAGGCAAAGCATTAAGTAACTTGAGAAGCCTCCCCCAAGCTTGTGGGAGACTCTCTTCTTCAATTTGCACGAAGTTGTATATTTCCCTCAAAGCAGCTTGTTTCTTATGAGCAGGGAAATATTTAGCAGAGAAGTAATAAATCATATCCTGGGGACTACGCACACAACCAGGATCAAGAGAATTAAACCATATCTTAGCATCACCCTTTAATGAGAACGGAAATATTTTGAGTAAATAAAGGTAGCGCGATCTCTCATCATTAGTAAACAGGGCGGCTATATCATTTAACTTAGTAAGATGTGCCACAACAGTTTCAGATTCATAGCCATAGAAAGGATCAGATTCAACCAAAGTAATTATATCTGGATCAACAGAAAATTCATAATAATCCTTATCGGGAACACAGATAGGTGAAGTAGCAAAAGCAGGGTCGGGTCTCATTCTATCTCTAAGAGATTCTTTACTCCATTTAACTAGCAGCCTCTTAAGTTCGTATCTATCCTGGCAGGCAAAAATAGCTGCAGAAGATTCCGCATCAAAAAGATAACCCTCAGGAATAGCAGGCATATTTTCATCATCACTCTCATCATCGTATTCAGATTCAATAATTTCTCTTTCTCTAGACCTAGCAATTTGTTCATCTAGAAATTCACCAAGGGGCACAGTAGTATCAAGCATAGAAGTAGTTTCATCATAAGTATCATGCATAGCAGAAGTGGCATCATCAATAACATGCGACATATCAGAATTCATAGCAGTAGCAGGTTTAGGTGTCGCAAGCTTACTTATAACAGAAGGTGAATCTAGTGCAGAGCTAGATGGCAGTTCCTTACCTCCCCTCGTAGTTGAGGGCAAAATAGTAGTTCGATCGTCTTTCAAGTTCTTCATAGTGTCCAGCAGATATAAATCCCAAGTGACTCAAAGAATAGAGCTATGCTCCCCGGCAACGGCGCCAGAAAAAGGTCTTGATAACCCACAAGTATAGGGGATCGCAACAGTTTTCGAGGGTAGAGTATTCAACCCAAATTTATTGATTCGACACAAGGGGAGCCAAAGAATATTCTCAAGTATTAGCAGCTGAGTTGTCAATTCAACCACACCTGGAAACTTAGTATCTGCAGCAAAGTGTTTAGTAGCAAAGTAATATGATAGTGGTGGTAACGGTAACAAAAGTAAAGACAGCAAAAGTAATGTTTTTGGTATTTTGTAGTGATTGTAACAGTAGCAACGGAAAAGTAAATAAGCGAGAACCAGTATATGGAAAACTCGTAGGCACCGGATTAGTGATGGATAATTATGCCGGATGCGGTTCGTCATGTAACAGTCATAACATAGGGTGACACAGAACTAGCTCCAATTCATCAATGTAATGTAGGCATGTATTCCGTATATAGTCATACGTGCTTATGGAAAAGAACTTGCATGACATCTTTTGTCCTACCCTCCCGTGGCAGCGGGGTCCTATTGGAAACTAAGGGATATTAAGGCCTCCTTTTAATAGAGAACCGGAACAAAGCATTAGCACATAGTGAATACATGAACTCCTCAAACTATGGTCATCACCGGGAGTGGTCCCGATTATTGTCACTTCGGGGTTGCCGGATCATAACACATAGTAGGTGACTATAGACTTGCAAGATAGGATCAAGAACACACATATATTCATGAAAACATAATAGGTTCAGATCTGAAATCATGGCACTCGGGCCCTAGTGACAAGCATTAAGCATAGCAAAGTCATAGCAACATCAATCTCAGAACATAGTGGATACTAGGGATCAAACCCTAACAAAACTAACTCGATTACATGATAAATCTCATCCAACCCATCACCGTCCAGCAAGCCTACGATGGAATTACTCACGCACGGCGGTGAGCATCATGAAATTGGTGATGGAGGATGGTTGATGATGACGACGGCGACGAATCCCCCTCTCCGGAGCCCCGAACGGACTCCAGATCAGCCCTCCCGAGAGAGATTAGGGCTTGGCGGCGGCTCCGTATCGTAAAACGCGATGATTTCTTCTCTCTGATTTTTTTCTCCCCGAAAGCCAATATATGGAGTTGGAGTTGGCGTCGGAGGGCCACCAGGGGGCCCACGAGGTAGGGGGCGCCCAGGGGGGCGCCCCCACCCTCGTGGACAGGGTGTGGGCCCCCTGGTCTTCATCTTTGGCGAGGATTTTTTATTATTTTTTCTAAGATGTTCCGTGGAGTTTCAGGTCATTCCGAGAACTTTTGTTTTCTGCACAAAAAACAACATCATGGCAATTCTGCTGAAAATAGCGTTAGTCCGGGTTAGTTCCATTCAAATCATACAAGCTAGAGTCCAAAACAAGGGAAAAAGTGTTTGTAAAAGTAGATACGATGGAGACATATCACCGGGGACCGCAGCCTTGGTGATCTTGTCGGTACTAGGGGTGCCTGACCCTTCAACAGTCATCACTGCCTTATCCCTCCGCTTCTTACTGCGCTGCTTGCTCTTCTTCTGACTAGTTGATTCATCATCATCCTCTGAATCAACATTGATGCCATATTCCTCTCTGGGCGACTTCCTTCCCTCCTCCATCCGAGCACACTTATCCACTAGGGTGTACAGCTCCTTCACAGTCTTGGGAAACCGCATGTTCATCCTAAAATGAATATGGCGGTTGCGCACATCTGACTGGAAGGCAGCTATCACAGCTGCTAGATGGATATTTGGAATATTTCTATGAACTTTGCTGAATCTTTGTAAATACTTATCGAGGGTTTCTCCTTCCTTTTGTCGGAGAAGCTGCAGGTTGCTGGGTCGGCCCGACTCCTGGTGGCCACCGATGATGGCACCGATGAACTCGTGGCACAGGTCTGCCCATGATGAAATGGAGTTCTCCGGCAGGTGCATCAGCCAAGACCTCACATTGGACTTGAGGGCCAAACGGAAGTAGTTGGCGAACACCTTATCATCTCTTCCCCCCGCAGCCTGAACAGCGATGGCGTAGATGCTCAGGAACTCTGCCGGGTTCAGCCTCCCATCGTACTTCTCAGGTATATCTAGCTTGAACGTGCGAACGGTCGGCCAACAGACTTGCCACAGCTCACAAGTAAAGGTAGGGCAGCCAACCTCGAAAGGTAGGTGCCCGCCAATGCTGAGCGCGGGATCGTCGACGTCGGGGCTGTCGCGCATGTTGGTTCACCGGAGGTCGTCGCGGCTTTGCTCAACGACGTGCGTGTCTCCTCTCGGCCTCTCCTCCGGTGTTTTTCGTTGGCCTGCACTTGCTTGAGGGTCAGAGGAGGCCATCGAGATGTCGTCGGGGCCTTGATTTGGTCACGCTTGTGATGGCTGCCGTGGTGGGGACCGCATCGTGGGGACGCCCCCGTCTGTACGGGCAGCAGCATGAGGCGTCGTCGTCGCTTGGGGAGGTCGTGGCAGGTCAGCTCGCCATGAGCCCCCATCTTCGGCAAAACCGAGTAGACTTTGGATGGTGGCATGCCATTCATCCATCTGCTCGGCCGCCGATGGAAACCTCAAGAGCAGTTGAGCCTGCGCCGTGGGCTCCGAGGTTGTCCTTCGCATGGCTGAAGATGAAGTCTATCACGCCATTGCTCGGCTCCTGACGAAGCCAGCTGCGTCAGCACCATGCCGCCGCTGTTGCGGTGGAACCACCTGGATGGTAGGGTGGTGCGGCAAAGGCACCTGACGGCCAGCGTCTCCATTGGGCGC
Source organism: Triticum aestivum (assembly GCF_018294505.1). Lineage (NCBI taxonomy): Eukaryota > Viridiplantae > Streptophyta > Magnoliopsida > Poales > Poaceae > Triticum > Triticum aestivum. The sequence goes on along the minus strand of NC_057804.1, from coordinate 233,771,606 downwards.
AGTAGCTTGGTCGACTCATCCGGGGGAAAGTGCACGCGCAGCGGTCGTGTTAGGACCCCGACTCAGTGCCACACCGATCTAGCATGTAACACCTCATATCACTTTGCGGCCTCACGCACAATATTCCCACGGGTGTTGCCTTACCAGCCCCGGGACCGTTTGCGCCTTTTGGCACATGTATATGATAGTGTCGCTAGCATCCATATGACAAGGAGCCAGGGCTGACATGGCTAGTCATGAACCCAAAGTGGCAATAACTTACAGGGATAGGCATACATGACCCAACAATGAACGTGTCGGTCATCAGCGAGTGAACCCGGGCTGTAGCAAGTGGGCTAGCAGGACTCCGGTAAACCGGGCTATAGCGGGCTAACAGGACTCCGGTACTCATCGTGTGACATTTCCCCGAAGGGACAGACACATGAACGAAGAAGGACACATGCCGGCCAGCCTAAGTGTTCCGGAGCAGTAGCAAGCTACCATGGCTCAATGGAAGCACTAGGAGACATTTCCCAGTAAGAGAGGCTACTAAGGATAAACAACTAGATAGTCAGATCCCACACATACCAAGCATTTCAATAACATACACACAATATGCTCGATATGTGCAAATACAACATGGCATCACAACATGACTCTACAACTCAAGTATTTTATTCAATAGGCTCCAAGGAGCGAGATATTACAAACATGGGTCTCACGACCCAACATTCAGAGCATACAAGTCAAAGCACAAGCGGAAGCTTAGCATGTCTGAGTACAGACATCTACAAATGAAAAGGGCTGAGAAGCCTGACTATCTACAAGATCCTGCCGAGGGCACAAGATCGTAGCTGAGGTAACAAGCTAAACGTCGAAGTCCATGTGGAACTAGTAGTGAGACTGAAGTCTCTCTGTAAAAACATAAAATAGGCAAACGTGAGTACAAATGTACCCAGCAAGACTTAGATCAGAACTAACTACATATGCATCATTGTCAACAAAGGGGATGGTGGGGTTTAACTGCATCAAGCAAGCTTTGACTCGGTGGCTATCCTGAACTACGACTGCAAGCGACTCTTTGAGGTGGCGCACACGAGTCCACATGTTCACCATATCAATACACCACTACGGATCCACTCACGTCTCCCTACGAGAACGCCATCCATAGCACTCACGCTTATCTTGCGTATTTTAGAGTATCCACTTTCACTTGTCTATGAACTGTTATAGGCAACCCAGAAGTCCTTTACCGCGGACACGGCTATTCGAATAGATGATGTTAACCCTGCAGGAGTGTACTTCTTCATACATGTTTCCACCACTTAGCGTCTGCACACGACATGTGCTCGGCAGACTTCAAGCGAAAGCCGACATGGGTGTAGACCACGACCTACCTAAACACTGAAGTCTCTAGTCCAGGTTTATCGCCTATTCAGGTTCCATCCGCAGGGAGTCCGGCCGAGGTTTCCACATACGGCCCCGAACGATGTGTACAGGGTTCCATGACACCAAACGGGCGCCCGGTATACCCGGCCACGTGCCTACCGCATCACAGCCCACCCCTCGGGTCAGCGCTGCCCATGGCCTCTAGCATACTACAAACACCAGAAACTACTTGCAACTCCTGGACAGAGGACAAGGGTGTTTAAGAAGTCGAGCGGGGTCATATTTCAGGGCCCAATGCATGGTAGTAGCTGAATCGTGGATCACAAACACAGAACTCAGTTCCTAAGGACGGCTTCAATGAGACAACCCACCATGTACTCCTACATGGCCTCTCACCGCTACCTTTACCAAATCGTGTTTACACACTTAGCTCATACACAGTAGGACATGTTCACCCATCTCTGATTCATCCCCGATGAATCAGACCTAACTCAACTCTAAGTAGTAGCAGGCATGACAAACAAACATGAATGAGTAGGCACAACAGGGCTCAAACAACTCCTACTCATGCTAGTGGGTTTCATCTATTTACTGTGGCAATGACAGGTCATGCAATGGATAAAGGGGTTCAGCTACCGCAATAAGTAACAGATGAATCGTTGTTGTCCTAATGCAGTAAAAGAGAGCAGGAGCGAGAGAGTGGGATTGTATCGGAATGAACAAGGGGGTTTTGCTTGCCTGGCACTTCAGAAGATAGTATAGCTCTTCATCGGTGTCATCGATCACATCGTCGGTACACGTCTACTGAGAGGGGACAAGCACCGACAACAAAGAAGAAACACAATCAATGCAATGCACAATATGATGCATGATCATGACATGGCATAATGAGTGTGTTGGCCTAATGCAACTACAACAGATTAAATGGAGTTGGTTTGAATCCAAGATTCAAATTCAAACCCCATATGTGGATATTCAAATGACATTTATATGATTTGTCCTAAACAGTACTCATAAGTTGTTCTAACATACATGAAACAAGTACAGATGGATAGATTGGATTTTTCTGATCATTTTTCATATATAATTTATTTCATTTAGAGTTACGGTTGAATTTCTATGAATTTTAGAAGGTTGCAACATTTTCTGGAATTTCCTATATAAGAATAAATCCAGAAAATAAGTTACTGCGTCAGCATGACATAGGTGTAACGTCAGCAGGTCAACTGGGTCGGCCAGGTCAAACCTGACCTGTGGGACCCATATGTAAGTGTCTCAGGCTGGTTTGGGTGTATGACAGGTGGGACCGGTCAACATTGACTTGACCAAAGTCAAAGCTGACACGTGGGGTCCACCCAGATTAGTACTAATCTTAACAGAAAATTAGACTAACCTAATTATCCTCGGGGACCCACCTGTCATTAACACAGGTAATAACTAAACATAATTAGCACCTAAACTAATGGTGCCACGTCAGCCACCGGCGTTTCGCCGCCGGCGACCAAATCCGCGGCGGAGGGAGTCGGGATTTCGCTGCAGGGCCCTATTTGGTGCGCGGGGGAGCATCTACGTGAAGATGGGGGGCTACCGCATCGAGTGGTGGTGGTGTTTGGGCTCGGGGTGGTCGGAAAAGATGCCGGCGACGACGTTGGCGGCTGCCAGAGCTCGGGCGAGCTCGGGGTCATCGCTAGGAGGCACGACAGGAGGGAGGTGGCGTGGCGAGCCCACGCTCGTCGGCGTCACCTCTGTGCCTGCCTGGCAAGGACGAAGCAGCTGGCTGGCATGGGCCAGCACAGTGCTGGGCCTGCCAGTTGGGCTGCTGCCAGGTAAGTTTCTCTCTCTCTTTTATTTCTGTTTTTCTATTTCTTCTGTAACTTTGTGGCTTTTCTAAAAATTCTTAGGCACTTTCAAAAATCAGCAAACTACTCATGGCCACTAAATGGTATATATCCAGCATGGAACATTTTAGTTTGGGATTATTTGAACATTTAAAATATGTACTAGCATTTAAATGCCTAAATTCAAATACTATATGATTTAATTCAGAGCCCAAATATGTCATGGAAAAATGTGCAACACCTCTGGTTATTGTTTACAACATTATCCAAAAATGATGAACATTTTTAAAAGCCATTTGGAATCACTGACAAAATTTTAGTTGAACCTACTGAATTCTTTTGGTGCTAGGGTTTGGGCAATCCCCATTTCAAGTTTAACTAAAACTTAAACATGATGACATGGATGAAGATGCAACTAATTACAAACAGAGATCTAGGGCTGTGACAACTCACCCCCACTAAACAAGAATCTCGTCCCGATATTCAAGACGTGAGGTAAGACGACAGAGGGGCACAAGACCAACACAAATCGATGAGACGGCGTTGCGAGAATCTCGGGGAATGAACTACGGTAGCAAACTCCAAACATAAGCCGTTTCTGCTACATACATGTGAACATGCTGTTGCAGACAAGCATGACCACGTAGTAGTCTTATAGTAAAACACTACCGAGTTCCGGTGGGGAACCATCATTGAGGATATCGGAATCTTGTGCATGACCTAGGATAACACAACAACTCCTTTCTCTTGAACAAGTCAGTCAGTAGCTTAGTGTGCTACGGAATTCATATGGAATGAAGATGATCAGTCTAACAGACCACATAATACTTCGCATGTGCATAACTGACTTGGGATGATTCTAGAGGAGGTAAAAACATGCTTTCTCGAATTCACGGCGGCAACTAGCATCAAATGCACATGAATTAGAGGAAGTCACTTCTTTCATCCGAACATATACTTCATGAGCTAGCATGAAGAAATGCTTTCAAAAGTTTCCAACACTAGCTTAATGTTCAACAAAATTATGGAGAGGACAAGGATGTTGTCGATGGGCTCAACAACAATTCATCCAGGTTTGCATAAAAATGGAACTCCATAATTATGAGAACAAGTGATAGTATTGGTCAGACCCAAAAGATATAATGGTGTATGCTCGAGGGATCAACCACGAGTAAGACAACGTTACGAACATCGTTGGTTCTGATTTGATTTGAGGATAACCCATACTCAAATCAAAGTTTTGGCAAGACAATAGATCCAATAATTTACCACGAGGTTCACTCAAGGAAGATATCATCTTTCTTCAACACACACACACACACACAAAGTTATCCCTTTGGAATGAACTGAGTCGGACAAGCTTTTACCTTCCAACTCTCCAAGTTGTTGTTCAGCTTAACCAACTAGCTCAGGGGTACCCAACACAGATTCTTGGAGAAAGGGTGGTTTATAAGAAACCAACTTGACCACGAACTCAACATACCGGTTAGGTGACGACCTGGTGATACTTCCGAGAAGATAATCAAAAAATCACGAACCACCGGTATGTCACTAAGCTCGAGAGCAATCTTGCTTTTCAGGGCAAGGCGATATGATCAAATGAGCGAGGGATTGACAAAATCCTAACTCAACGACCGAAAGAGTCCACCGGAAATAGGAACTAGGTAGCACAATCAACCTTAGGGTGACAATTCAATAATCAACATGCTAAGAATGAGGTTATCGTCCATTTAACTACCAAGCAACGGAGTTGCTAGCAGTATTGATTTCACAAACCATGATTCACTTGTCGGCATTCCGGTTACAATAAGACAGAAACCGAGGAATGAACAATGATGGCAAGAAGTATCACTGTACCAAGAGTTCATAGGATGGTGTGCAATTCCTATAATAATCCCGATATAAAAGACGGTAATACTCCAAGGTAGAACAGAACAAAAGCTGGGTTGGCATTTTGATCTGCGAGATACAACTACTTTGACCCAATGCTAGATATGGATGAGGTACTGGAGTTTGTTTCTCCTAGTCATTCTGACCTAGAATAGCTTGACGGACCACAAGAGTAACAGGCATCGATGAATGAATGCACACATACTCTTGACTATCAATTGATAGACGAGGCCTAGAAAAAAACTAAAGAGGGACAACTCAAGGAACATGTGATTTTCTGAGTTGTGGATGCATGGTTTAGCATGTCGAACGAAGTTCAACAAGTTTCTTCCGGATAACCCATGCAGAAAGGTAAGACTGACAGATTCACAATTCTTGAATGGAGAACCTATTAAGAGCACTCTTATTGTGATCTTTTGGTTCAAAGAGCTTCTGCTATATTGGTTCATGGTATTGGAAGAAGGATATACCATGGACCTCGAGGACTATCACAACGGTTACTAATATCTTAAAGGAACTAGCAAATACTAACAACATGAAGTAGGGTGAATCTCGGGTTCAAAACCCAGTGGTAGAATACCTACCAACTAAATGGCATCACGGGATGCTTTCGAAAATGATGACCAGATTCATCACACTCGGAATGCAAAACATGGTTCGATTACTAGGTGGCACTCTAAGAAACCTAGGTCATAATAATAACTCCTGCCTATATGTCAAGGCAACAGAGTACCTCAACTCACCGATTAATGTGATTAACCTGGCCAGAAAGGTCATCGAAAACAAAAGGAAGGATTTTGCAATTGCATCAGATTATTTAGAAACCTGGGATGACCCGGACAGCATAACGGCTGTAAATGCTCAAAAAGATTGGAGACATGCTACAAAAATGGTGGCATAACCACTCAGAGGCACAATATCAAGGTTTCGAGATCAATAGTTAACATACAGAGGTAGTAGGAACTAAACCGAGGCTTAAGTCCAACAATCCTATAAGTCTACGGATTAATAACACGTGATCCTGATAGAAAGAAGAGAAAGCCTAGTTCCTTAACCCCGCAGGAAAGATAAGATGACTCAGATCAGAAGGGCACAAGGTATAAGGAGTAAAAAGAGCCTTATGTTCCATCCCACAATCAATTCCCTTATATAACTAAAGAATTTCTAGACTCAACTTCGACCAATTTGGCTTGGTAATCCTACAGGCAGTCAGGCTCTGATACCAAAGCTGTCAGGACCCCGACTCAATGCCACGCCGATCTAGCATGTAACACCTCATATCACTTTGCGGCCTCACGCACGGTATTCCCACGGGTGTCGCCTTACCAGGCCCGGGACCGTTTGCGCCTTTTGGCACACATATATGATAGTGTCACTAGTATCCATATGACAAGGAGCCCGGGCTGACATGGCTAGTCATGAACCCAAAGTGTCACTAACTTACAGGGACAGGCATACATGACCCAACAACGAACGTGTCGGTCATCAGCGAGTGAATCCGGGCTGTAGCAACTGGGCTAGCAGGACTCCGGTAAACCGGGCTGTAGCGGGCTAACAGGACTCCGGTACTCATCGCGTGACATTTCCCCAAAGGGACAGACACATGAACGAAGAAGGACACATGCCGGCTAGCCTAAGTGTTTCGGAGCAGTAGCAAGCTACCATGGCTCAATGGAAGCACTAGGAGACATTTCCCGGTAAGAGAGGCTACTAAGGATAAACAACTAGATAGTCAGATCCCACACATACCAAGCATTTCAATAACATACACACAATATGCTCGATATGTGCAAATACAACATGGCATCACAACATGACTCTACAACTCAAGTATTTTATTCAATAGGCTCTGAGGAGTGAGATATTACAAACATGGGTCTCACGACCCAACATTCAGAGCATACAAGTCAAAGCACAAGTGGAAGCTTAGCATGTCTGAGTACAGGCATCTACAAATGAAAAGGGCTGAGAATCCTAACTATCTACAAGATCCTGCCGAGGGCACAAGATCATAGCTGAGGTAACAAGCTAAACGTCGAAGTCCACGTGGAACTACTAGTGAGACTGAAGTCTCTCCGCCAAAACATAAAATAGGCAAACGTGAGTACAAATGTACCCAGCAAGACTTACATCAGAACTAACTACATATGCATCATTATCAACAAAGTTGATGGTGGGGTTTAACTGCATCAAGCCAGCTTTGACTCGGTGGCTATCCTGAACTACGACTGCAAGCGACTCTTTGAGGTGGCGCACACGAGTCCACATGTTCACCATATCAATACACCACTACGGATCCGCTCACGTCTCCCTACGAGAACGCCATCCATAGCACTCACGCTTATCTTGCGTATTTTAGAGTATCCACTTTCACTTGTCTATGAACTATTATAGGCAACCCAGAAGTCCTTTACCGCGGACACGGCTATTCGAATAGATGATGTTAACCCTGCAGGGGTGTACTTCTTCATACATGTTTCCACCACTTAGCGTCTGCACACGACATGTGCTCGTCAGACTTCAAGCGAAAACCGACGTGGGTGTAGACCACGACCTACCTAAACACTCAAGTCTCTAGTCCAGGTTTATCGCCTATTCAGGTTCATTCCGCAGGGAGTCCGACCGAGGTTTCCACATACGGCCCCGAATGATGTGTACAGGGTTCCGTGACACCAAACGGGCGTCGGTATACCCGGCCACGTGCCTACCGCATCACAGCCCACCCCTCGGGTCAGCGCTGCCCATGGCCTCCAGCATACTACAAACACCAGAAACTACTTGCAACTCCTGGACAGAGGACAAGGGTGTTTAAGAAGTCGAGCGGGGTCATATTTTAGGGCCCAATGCATGGTAGTAGCTGAATCATGGATCACAAACACAGAACTCAGTTCCTAAGGACGGCTTCAATGAGACAACCCACCATGTACTCCTACATGGCCTCTCACCGCTACCTTTACCAAATCGTGTTTACACACTTAGCTCATACACAGTAGGACATGTTCACCCATCTCTGATTCCTCCCCGATGAATCAGACCTGACTCAACTCTAAGCAGTAGCAGGCATGACAAACAAACATGAATGAGTAGGCACAACAGGGCTCAAACAACTCCTACTCATGCTAGTGGGTTTCATCTATTTACTGTGGCAATGACAGGTCATGCAATGGATAAAGGGGTTCAGCTACCGCAATAAGTAACAGATGAATCGTTGTTGTCCTAATGCAGTAAAAGAGAGCAGGAGCGAGAGAGTGGGATTGTATCGGAATGAACAAGGGGGTTTTGCTTGCCTGGCACTTCAGAAGATAGTATAGCTCTTCATCGGTGTCATCGATCACATCGTCGGTACACGTCTACTGAGAGGGGACAAGCACCGACAACAAAGAAGAAACACAATCAATGCAATGCACAATATGATGCATGATCATGACATGGCATAATGAGTGTGTTGGCCTAATGCAACTACAACAGATTAAATGGAGTTGGTTTGAATCCAAGATTCAAATTCAAACCCCATATGTGGATATTCAAATGACATTTATATGATTTGTCCTAAACAGTACTCATAAGTTGTTCTAACATGCATGAAACCCGTACAAATGGATAGATTGGATTTTTCTGATCATTTTTCATATATAATTTATTTCATTTAGAGTTACGGTTGAATTCCTATGAATTTTAGAAGTTTGCAACATTTTCGGGAATTTCCTATATAAGAATAAATCCAGAAAATAAGTTACTACGTCAGCATGACATAGCTGTGACATCAGCAGGTCAACTGGGTCGGCCAAGTCAAACCTGACCTGTGGGACCTATACGTTAGTGTCTCAGGCTGGTTTGGGTGTATGACAGGTGGGACCGGTCAACATTGACTTGACCAAAGTCAAAGCTAACACGTGGGGTCCACCTAGATTAGTACTAATCTTAACAGAAAATTAGACTAACCTAATTATCCTCGGGGACCCACATGTCATTGACACAGGTAATAACTAAACATAATTAGCACCTAAACTAATGGTGCCACGTCAGCCACCGGCGTTTAGCCGCCGGCGACCAAATCCGCGGCGGAGGGAGTCGGGATTTCGCTGCAGGGCCCTATTTGGCGCGCGGGGAGCATCTACGTGAAGCTGGGGGGCTGCCGCGTCGAGTGGTGGTGGTGTTTGGGCTTGGGGTGGTCGGAAAAGACGCCGGCGACGACGTTGGCGGCTACCGGAGCTCGGACGAGCTCGGGGTCGTCGCTAGGAGGCACAGCAGGAGGGAGGTGGCATGGCGAACCCGCGCTCGTCAGCGTCACCTCTGTGCCTGCCTGGCGAGGACGAAGCAGCTGGCTGGCATGGGCCAGCACAGTGCTGGGCCTGCCAGGTGGACTGTGGCCAGGTAAGTTTCTCTCTCTCTTTTATTTCTGTTTTTCTATTTCTTCTGTAACTTTGTGGCTTTTCTAAAAATGCATAGGCACTTTCAAAAATCACCAAACTGCTCATGGACACTAAATGGAATATGTCCAGCATGGAACATTTTAGTTTGGGATTATTTGGACGTTTAAAATATGTACTAGCATTTAAATGGCCAAATTCAAATACTATATGATTTAATTCAGAGCCCAAATATGTCATGGAAAAATGTGCAACACCTCTGGTTATTGTTTACAACATTATCCAGAAATGATGAACATTTTTAAAAGCCATTTGGAATCACTGAGAAAATTTTAGTTGAACCTAGTGAATTCTTTTGATGCTAGGGTTTGGGCAATCCCCATTTCAAGTTTAACTGAAATTTAAACATGATGACATGGATGAAGATGCAACTAATTACAGACAGAGATCTAGGGCTGTGATAGGTCGCGCCTGTGACATGGTCGGCCGGAGGGCGACGATCTACCCTGGACCGAGCGCCACCACTTCGGGTATGCCCATCGGCGATTGGAGCATGGCCGTCGAGGTGTTGCTGATGGTGCTCTCCTCCTGCGCCTCCTGCACCTGCGTCGACCATGGGGGAAGAGGTGGTGGTGCCTCCTGCTTCGACCACATCCCCAAAAATGTTCGCGTCCTTGCGCATCTCCGTGCCCCCCGCAGCGTTGGAGGCCGCGGGCGGCGGAGCCTTCGAGGTGGATGGATGAACCAAAGAAGTTGGTTTCTTCTTGGGCGCCATGGTCGATGGCGTTGGCGAAGGTGCAGATGGCGATGAAGACGACGTGCCACTCACGCCTTCAGGTTCGCGCAAGAGATCCCCCTACATGGCATGCCAAAAATGTCGCGGGAAACCACAGCCACCTATGGGACCAGGATGGCCCCCTGTTGGTTCGGCAGGGGGGAGTCGCGTTGCACAAAGAGCAGACGAACGTGAGGCAGCACGGCAGAGATCACACGGGCAGTTTTACCCAGTTTCGGGCCGCCGCGACATGTAAAACCCTACTCCTGCTTTGGTGGATTGATGGTGGAAATATGGTTGTGGAGCATAGTACACTTTCCTGGCAAGGGTTGCTTCAGGGCGGCTGCGACTACACGCGTATGGGGGTGTGAGTTATCCAACCTTCTAACCTCGCGAACCCCTTCTACCGTTGCCATGGGCCTCCTTTTATAGGTTAAGGGGTCACCACAGTGGCAAATCAGTCATTAGATAGTGATAAGATAGCAAATAGTGTTGTCATACCTAACTCTGCAGGCTGAAAGGGTGTATTTAATGCGCTGCTTAACGTCAAATCATTGGTTGGCCGGCAAGGCTTGTCGGCCTATCATGCCAGCTCCATGCCTGCTCATCTGACACGTCATAGGACGTGTGTCATCCGTGGTATTCTGGTAGAAAGGGGCTTCCATGTGGCGAATGGCTGCCAATTAATCACTTTGTGGCTTGACACCACACTGATCGACAACGTGAGTCGTGGTGGAGTGGTTGGTGAGGTGATTTGCCCTCCGCAAGTCCCGGTAGGCCCTGCCAGGGCGCCTTGGTCGTCTTCTTATATGGGGGTGGCCTCGCCCCTTGCCGTGCTTACCTCCCCGACAAGGAGGCCTTTCTTGACGATATCTTGATTCCCTGGCTTGGAGTTGGTCTCTCTGATCTGCTTGGTGGTCCTTCGAATCTCTTGGTCTCTTGTACTCTGTCTTGGGTTGATGCTTCAATCTTGATCATGTGCCTGTGCACAGTCAGGGCAACAGACCCATGGTTTGTTGCATGGACATATCCAGAGATCATGGTTCGACTTTGAAGCACAATCGTCTATGTACAGACCAATCTTGAAGAAATAATTGCACAAACATATATGTAGGTCATTCCAAATCAATTGTCGAGACCTGGCTAGGAATTATTAGCATGAACATTAACCCTAGTCGGATTATTAGAAGAAATCATTTGTAGAGATGAAACAACTAATCACTTATCACTTGTACCATTCAAATAATCAATACACTACAAGGATCTAACGAAACTTACTCAGATTTCATGGATTAGGAGAACATAACCTTATGATTTCTATTCCAAAAAAGGGAAGGCATGATGCAAGAGTAACCACAGAAACCCTAGGATGTATTTGACATATAAATGGGTATAGATGACTAAACGGTTCTCCGTCATCGTCAGAGTTCTCGCCGGAGTCGTCGTTGAGTCGTCACCTGAGTCGGTGTGGACCTCCGGGTCTAGCTGTGGAAGCACGACGCCGTCGATGACGTCAGGGTGCAGCGAAACCTCACCGGCGGCGACATCAACCTCTATCTCCATCTGCACACTGTGCTCCGGTGCTTTAGTAGCCCTGGTGTCGCACTCCCTCCTATGGGGCTTTGGCAGCATCCTCATACACTGACAGCTTTGAGGACTGAGAGTGGCTTCAATCGAGGGTGCAATCGAAGAGAGAGGATTGTGTGTGTGTGGCGAGAATGGGGGGTGCGGCTGCTCAGGCGCCCCATTAATATGGATTAGTGGGAGAGAGGTGGGCGGCGGTCAAACTGCTGGCTCGCCTCCCGGCGAGCCTGCGCACCGGACTGCTAGCATGCCTACCGTGGTTTTGCATAGCTACTCACACGCCTCCCGATGACACACTGCAGCGAGCATGCCTCTCGTTAATTCACACACCTGCACGCACACCTCCTGATCTTCCTGCATGGCGCACTGCTCGCATGCGTCCCGTCAACTCACGCGTGCTCGCACGCCACACCGGTCGCGGGGTGGCACATATTTTTTTTTTCTATTTTGATTATTAATGTTGCTGCTTTATTGCTTAGCCGAAGCATGTCACATATCCATTGTTGGTCTAACGCCCACGGTTCGAATAAATAATCCGTTTGCGATATTGGTTCCCAATTATTAATAATCTCCCATTTGTAAGAATATAAACATTACATCCAAGCTGGTCTAAAGTTTGACAAAAAAAGTACAATGCCACTTTCTATTGGTGTCCATATGACAACACTATAAGTTTTATGATTTAAAATAACTTTTGGATTTACTAGAATTTAGAAATCAAGATTCTCAATGTTTGAAATTTCTTGCACATGGAGTAAACATGCACCTAGTGAGACACATGTGTTTTTTCAATCCATTTAGGTGCACTGTCACGTGTGCATGTAGGTCAAATTTGATTTTTGCACATTATACCCCTAGAAAATCAATCAATGTACTAAAATGTCTTAATGATATGTGTTTTTTTTCAAAATTAAAACGTCCCTCCTTTGGTAACATATGTTCACCGTGGGAAACTTTAACATGCGTCATAGTGCGGTGGATGCATGGTGTGTGTGTGTGTGTGTGTGTGCACGCGTCTGGGGGGTGGGGGTGGCTGGCAGTACACTATGAGTCATGAGCCACCGTGTGGGTTGACCATTTTGTCAGGCAGGCGCCACATCAGAGTCGTGAATTCATTATTTAAAACATTACAAAAACCTTTCATACATACATGTTTTGTCCACATGCAATCGGTGGTTGTCCTACACAACACTCACCCGCATGTGATGCTTGCAAGGACATCGTCCATCACTTTTACCAACGGCCAGCAGAGTGGTTAATTTGACTAGAAAGGTAGAATATTTTTTGTTTGTGTTATGGTGGGAGTATATAGTACGCGTCGAGAAGGTGGGAGGGGACTAGCATATATATTATGCATACGCGTCCGTGAACAAGTACACCTCACTCATTGTCGGGACTTTTTGGTTTCCGAGGCACGTGCCACATCAAAGTTGTGAATTGTCTATTCAAACAACACACAACACCTCTTTGGGCCACATGCACGCAGACGGTGGTTATTCCTTGGAGACTCATGTGTGACGCTTCTATCTGTGGGCCTGAGAGGTCATCGTCGATGCAGGCATCACTTTGACCTACATCGCAAGAGGTTAATTAATGTCACCATCGAGGAGGATTCTTTTTGGGTTGTATTATAGTAGGAGAATAGTATGTGTCGAAGAAGGGGAAGGGGACCATCATATGTAGTGCGCTACATGAACCTCGCTCTGTGTGGGGACTTTTGGTTTTCGAGGCATCTGCCACATCAAAGCCGTGCATTTTGGGTATTCAACATATGTTTGGCCCACATGCAAAGCGATGGTGGTTTTTCTCTCGCACCCAATCATGTGGTTATCAGCGATATCGATGCTTTCCATCTGTGGGCCCGCTTGGTCCATCACTACTTTGCTTGACAACGAGAGAGGTTCATTTGACTTAGGAGGGGAATTTTTTTTGTAATATGGAATATATATAGGTCATTCTCTGGGATGACATGATACAGTTTGAGCACACACATGCATGTGTATGCATGAATCCCTCCAATCGAGTCGAAGTGGGTAATAACACGACATGTCATGAACGGATCTTGCTCTGTGTGGGTACTGTACAATTTTCAACGCACGCGCCACATCAATGTTGTGAATGGTATTCAAACATGCATGCACGCATCACCTCCATACATATGCATGTAGTGGTTGTCTTTGAATGGTACACTCCCTCACGTGGTTATCGGCGACAAGCCTATATATTCATGGGCCCGCGTGGACATCCATGATCACCTTGACCGACAACAAGATAGTTACCATGACGGATTCTTCCTTTGGTTCATGTTATCATAGTACATGTCATGGTGAGATTCAGACCTAATTAAGTTTGAGCGCATACTTTTCACGCCTACATGCATGAATCCCCATCATCGGCTTGAAGTGTGGTGTGACATACATATGCATCATCAACTAATAATCCCCGCTCCGTGTGCGGATTTCTGGTTCGAAAGCACAGTGCCACATCAAAGTTGTTCCATTCTGTATTCAAACATCAACACCTCTCCATACATATGTTTGGGCCACACACAGGCAGTGGTTGTCTTCGTGGACTAGCTACTTGCGTGCTTATTGGCGAGCTAGCTCATCTCTAGGGTTGCATGGACGGCCATCACTTTGACCAACAACAAGAGAGAGGTTGTACAACCAAGGTGGACTATTCTTGGTCCATTTTACAATACATATTGGTGTGATGCCCTCTCCGGCCCGCCGACTGAATGTGTGTGTGTGGGGGCGTGATTTGGGGGGGGGGGACTGCAACTTCGCACTTTGCTAGGTGAACCTCCATGGGGGCGGGGGGAGGGGCATGTGTTCATAGCAAAGATTCCCTCCTACCGACATGAGGCGGGCAACCAATGTCGTGCGCTTTGCGAGATAGGTGCCACATATAAGTTGTACTTGGTATTTGAACATCAAACCACCCTTTTCATACATATATTTTGTCCACATGCAAGTGTGCTCGTGTTCTCACCCTTTTGCGCGTCATTTTCGCCAAATTTATGAACATTAGACAAGTTGGATGACGCAAGAGACATGGTTCACTCACACTAACCGCGTGCCACGCTGGTGCCCCTGTCACGCACATCCGCACAGTACATAGGGCTCCAGGAGGCTTCCCCTCTCAAAATTATCTACCCGCCTGCAGGTTTTTTCTATTTGATAACACATAGTTATTATGTTTCGTCTGTGTGTGATGTTTGTAGTTCCCGCTCCCGCCTGCATCCCTAAAAAATATCTGCCCACCTAGAGTGTTTTTCTATTTCAAAACACATGGTTGTAATTTCTGGACCATGTGTGATGCACCATCATCCAAATTTTCAATAGCCCCGGCATTTCAATCCCGCGTTTGATCCCACATAGTAAAATTTTCAATAGTCGCGTCATTTCCTCAAACACCCCCCCTCCAGACACACACACCAAAACCTCCTTGCGTGTGTGTGCGCACACCCCCCCACCACCACCACAACCCCTCCCTCGCTAGAAACCCTAGCATGGTCCCCGCCGCCACTGCCGCAAGGCCTCCATGGTTAACATCTTTCGGTTTGTCCATGCATCTTACCCACCGATCTGCATACCCAGGCCGCCCTGAGTTTCTTAGATGATGCCTGCCAAATGCACCCTTTCCCACAGATCCTCATCCCCATCCCACACTCTAGAGCATCGCAGCTGAATCCCAGCTACGCTTCCCATGGAGCTAGAGGAGTGACTGGCCCAAAAGAGGTGTATCGCGGTCTCTTCGCCCGACGTTGCCGAGGTGGCCGCCGAGGAAGCTGACGACCATTACTGGCCGCTGATGTCACTTGAAGCTACGTCGGTATTTCCCCAAAGAGGAAGGGATGATGTAGCACATCGGCGGTAGGTATTTCCCTTAGATATGAAACCACGGTTATCGAGCCAGTTGGAGAACCAAGCAACACAACGTAAATAGCCCCTGCACACAAATAACAACACCTCGCAACCCGACGTGTTAAAGGGCTTGCCAATCCCTTTCGGGGTACGATGTCTCAAGATAGGCAAAGGACGTGAGGTAAATTTGTAGATCGAACGCCAAATAAAATAAATAAGAATAAATTGCAGCAAGGTATTTTCGTATTTTTTGTTTAATAGATCTAAAAATAAACGCAAGAGAAAATAGATCGCAAAGGCAAATATGATGAAAAGAGACCCGGGAGCCGTAGGTTTCACTAGTGGCTTCTATAGAGAAAAATAGCAAATGGTGGGAAAACAATTACCATTGGGCAATTGATAGAACTTCAAATAATTATGACGATATCCAGGCAGTGATCATTATATAGGCATCACGTCCAAGATTAGTACAACGACTCCTGCCTGCATCTACTACTGTTACTCCACACATCGACCGCTATCCAGCATGCATCTAGTGTATTAAGTTCATGAGAAAACGGAGTAGTGCAATAAGAAAGATGACATGATGTAGACGAGATCCGTTTATCTATTGCAGCAGATATAGATCTCATCTTGTTATCCTTAGTAGCAACGATACATACGTGTCAGTTCCCTTTCTGTCACTAGGATCAAGCACCATAAGATCGAACCCACTACAAAGCACCTCTTCCCATTGCAAGATAAATAGATCAAGTTGGCCAAACAAAACCCAAATATCGGAGAAGAAATATGAGGCTATAAGGAATCATGCATATAAGAGATCAAAGAAGACTCAAATAACTTTCATGGATAAAAACATAGATCTGATCATAAACTCAAAGTTAATCGGATACCAACAAACACACCGCCAAAAGACTTACATCATATGGATCTCCAAGAGACCATTGTATTGATAATCAAGAGAGAGAGAGAGAGAGAGGAAGCCATCTAGCTACTAACTATGGACCCGTAGTTCTACAAAGAACTACTCATACATCATACGAGAGGCACCAATGGAACTTGTAAACCCCTCCGTCATGATGTCTAGATTGGATCTGGTGGTTCTGGACTCTGCGGCGGTCGGATGAATATTTCGTTGCCTCCTCCAGGGTTTTTGGAATATTGGGGGTATTTATAGAGCAAAGAGGTGGTCCGGGGGGCACCCACGCCTGGGCCTCCTGGGGCGCCCTGGTGGGTTGTCTCCTCCTCGGGACTCCCCCAGGTGCTACCAAGGCCCAACTTCTTCCTTTTGGTCCATAAAAAATCATCATAAAGTTGCATGGCATTTGGACTCTGTCTGATATTGATTTCCTGCGATGTAAAAAACATGCAGAAAACAGCAACTGGCACTTGGCACTATGTCAATAGGTTAGTACCAAAAAATGATATAAAATGACTATAAAATGATTGTAAAACATCCAATAATGATAATATAACAGCATGGAACAATCAAAAATTATAGATATGTTGGAGACGTATCAGCATCCCCAAGCTTAATTCTTGCTCGTCCTCAAGTAGGTAAATGATAAAAACAAAATTTTTGATGTGGAATGCTACCTAACATGTTAATCGCATTCTTTTCTTTATAGCATGGACATATGGACTTCTTTATTATTCAAAGCAATAGTCTAGTTTTGACATGAAGACTTTAATACTCAAGCAACCAACAGGCAACCATGTCTTTCAAAATATCAACACTAAAGCAAGTTATCCCTACCCCATCATGCTCAATCATTGATCCACTCATGAAACACACTCGAATATTAGCTACACCCAATGCTCAAATACGTTCATAGTGCCCCTTAGTTGGTGCTTTATAAGAGAAGATGGAGATTAAATTCAAAATAAAAATTGCATAAGTAAAAGAAAGGCCCTTCGCGGAGGGAAGTAGTGATTTGTAGAGGTGCCAGAGCTCAAAGTTTAAATTGAGAGATAAAATTATTTTTGAGAGGCATACTTTTCCTACCAACGAAAACGACTTGTAGCATACCAACACTTTCCATGCTAGATACACCATAAGCGGTTCCCAAACAGAAAATAAAGTTTATTCCTTTTTCCACCATAACTTTCACTTTCCATGGCTAGGCGTATCCACGGGTGCCTTCCATACCAACACTTTCCAACGAATTTGCTATTTGACAACATAAAGTAAATTCATTTTTCATTTCGGGACCGGGCATCACTAATACGTTTGTCGTACTCTCGTGCAATGACAAGTGAATAAACACTCATCGTAAGAATAACACATCTAGCATGGAAAATATTGGCTACCCTTTACTGCCTTGCGAGTAGTAGAGCACACAGAAGAGAAATTTACTTTGAACATTAGAGATGGCACATGCAAATTTGCTTAGAATGGCATAGAAATACCGCATATAGGTAGGTATAGTGGACTCATATGGCAAAACTGGTTTAAAGGGTTTTTGATGCACAAGTAGTGACCATATATAGTGCAAAATGAAAGCTAGCAAAAATATTGAGAAGCGACCAACCAAAAAGCAAAAAATCTCATACCCAAGCATTAAGCATAAGTAACTTCGAATAATGCACCATAAGTAGGATATAAATTTCATAGCATAACTATTGACTTTCGTGCTTGCATAGGGAATCACAAACCTTAACATCAATATTTTTACTAAAGCACAACTACTCATCAAGATGACTCACATATCATATTGTCATATCTCAAAACCATTACTAAGAATCAAGTTTATTTTGTCCAATGATCTTCATGAAAGTTTTTATTATATCCTCCTTGGATATATATCACTTTGGAACTATTTTCATATGTTGCTTTTGGTAAGCTCAAACAAATACAAGTGAAGATCATGAGCATATTTTTTTTCTTTCTATAAAATTAATCTAAGTGAAGTAAGAGATAATTTCATCAAAATTAACAAAGCACACCATGCTCAAAAAGATATAAGTGAAGTACTAGAGCAAGTCCATGGCCCTAAAAATTTAAGTGAAGCATAGGAGCAAGCATAGCATAATTTTTGGCTCTCCAAAAAGGGTGTGTCCAGCAAGGATTCGACACTTAAAACACAAAGCAAAACAAGCAGAGACTCATATCATATAATACGCTCCAAGCAGAACTCATATCATGTGACGAATAAAAATATAGTTTCAAGTAAAATACCGATGTTCGTTACAAGAAAGCGGGGATGCCACTCGGGGGCATCCCCAAGCAGAGTTTCTTGCTACTTATTTGAATATTATCTTTGGGTGCCTCGGGCATCCCCAATCTTAGCCTTTTTCTTATCCTTATTCCTTCATCCATCGTAAGATAACCCAAAACTTGAAAACTTCGATCACACAAAACTCAAATGAAACCTTCGTGAGATCCGTTAGTATAAGAAACCAAACCACTACTATAAGTACTGTAGAAAACCTATTCTTACTTTTTTCCATTATATCTACTGTATTCCAACTTTTCTATGGCAAAAAAATCATTAAATACAACCATAGAATCATCAAAACAAGCACACGATGCAAAGAAAACAGAATCTGTCAAAAACAGAATAGTCTGTAGCAATCTGGAAATTTTGAATAGTTCTGTAACTCCAAAAATTATGAAATAAATAGGTGGAAGTGAGGATGTCTATTAATCCGCTGCCAAAACAATCAACTTAAAAGCACTCTTTTGTAAAAAATGACAACAAATATCGTTAGCTGTTTTTCAACAAGATCAAATGAACATTCCAAAGGCATTGCTTGGCACAAACACTAATTAAAACACAAAAAACACAATCATAACATTAGCATAATTTTGCTAGCACTCAAGAACAGAAAGCAAAAAGGAAAAATAAATTTTATCCATTGGGTTGCCTCCCAACAAGCGTTATTGTTTTACGCCCCTAGCTAGGCATAACGCATAGGATCTAAGTTTTGTCACTCTTATCCTTGTTTCCCTTGGAGGTATTTGTGTCGGGAGGTTTTGTAAATAAGACATAAAACACATTATTCATGGAAACCTTAGCACTATCAAGTTGCTTTTTATCATAACCCCTTTGATTTCCGGAAGTGATCCACGAATAGTATTGGTTCACATTGTTAAAAATATGTTGGATCATATCTAAAACAGGCACTTGCTTCATAAGATTTTCATCAAAGATTTGGTTATCTCCAAGAAAATGCCTCAAAGCATAATCACTATTATAAAGAATTTCATCAATCACGGGTTTTTCATGATTCATGCCATAAAAATCAAAGATTTCCCTAGCTTCCAGTATTATGTAGTCGAATTCATTCATCAAAACAAGAGTGGCTAACTTTTTAGCTTTAGGATCCTTTATAACGGGCAACTCATACAAAAATATTTTCAAGGTAGGATGAGTACGAATAAATTTAGTTTCAAGTTTCAGAACAAGTGCCAAAATAGCTTCCGCATAAGATTTAGCCCTTTTAAGTATAGGAATATCATCAAGACTTAATTTTCCAATACAATTGAAAAATTCTTGGATATGTTTTTCCCCAAAAAATTTCCTTGTCCCAAAACAAAAGCTTTTGGCATCCAGGTTACCCGTATGCTCCATATTAGGAGTTAGGCCATCATCTGTTTCTGCCATACCAAAGTCACTCACGGTGACAAGTTCAAGCAAATAAAAGATCTGACGAGAAAAAGGCGAATGAAAATGAGGGCAAATAAAATGGAAAAATTTTGTGAACTGAGGGAGAGGAAAACGAGAGGCAAATGGCAAATAATGTAAATTGCGAGGAGATGAGATTTGTGATTAGGAACCTGGTTATGTTGAAGATCTTCCCTGGCAACGGCGCTCGAAATTCCTTTTGATGTCGCTTGAAGCTACGTCGGCATTTCCCCAAAAAGGAAGGGATGATGCAGCACAGTGATGACCCACAAGTGTAGGGGCTCCATCGTAGTCCTTTTGATAAGTAAGAGTGTCGAACCCAATGAGGAGGAAAAGGAAATGACAAGCGGTTTTCAATAAGGTATTCTCTACAAGCACTAAAATTATCGGTAACAGATAGATTTGTGATAACGTAATTCGTAACGGGTAACAAGTAACAAAAGTAAATAAGGTGCAGAAAGATGGCCCAATCATTTTTGTAGCAAAGGACAAGTCTAGACAAATTCTTATATAGAGAAAAGCGCTCTCGAGGACACATGGGAATTATCGTCAAGCTACTTTTCATCACGTTCATATGATTCGCGTTCGTTACTTTGATAATTTGATATGTGGGTGGACTAGTGCTTGGGTACTGCCCTTTCTTGGACAAGCATCCCACGTATGATTAACCCCTATTGCAAGCATCCGTAACTACAAAAGAAGTATTAATGTAATCCTAACCATACCATGAAACATATGGATCCAAATCAGCCCCTTACGAAGCAACGCATAAACAAGGGTTTAAGCTTTTGTCACTCTAGCAACCCATCATCTACTTAATAATTACCATTGCCTTCCTCTAGGCCCAAACAATGGTGAAGTGTCATGTAGTCGACGTTCACATAACACCACTAGAGGAGAGAACATACATCTCATCAAAATATCGAACGAATACCAAATTACCATGACTACTTATAGCAAGACTTCTCCCATGTCCTCAGGAACAAACATAACTACTCACAAATCATATTCATGTTCATAATCAGAGGGGTACTAATATGCATATAGGATCTGAACATATGATCTTCCACCGAGTAAACCAACTAGCATCAAATACAAGGAATAATCAACACTACTAGCAACCCACATGTACCAATCTGAGGTTTTGGGACAAAGATTGGATACAAGAGGTGAACTAGGGTTTGCGAGGAGATGGTGCTGGTGAAGATGTTGATGGAGATTGACCCCCTCCCAATGAGAGGATCAATGGTGATGACGACAGTGATGTTTTCCCCCTCCCGGAGGGAGGTTTCGCCGGCAGAACAGCTCCGCCTTGTGGCGGCGGTGTCTCGTCCTAAAAGCTTGCTTATGATTTTTCCCAGGGTAAATGACTGCATATAGCAGAAGATGGTCACCGGAGGCCTACCAGGGGGCCCACGAGGGAGGGGGCACTCCCAGGGGGGTAGGGCGCGCCCCCACCCTCGTGGCCAGGGTGTGGGCCCCCTCTGGTACTTTCTTCACCCAATATTTTTTATTAATTCCAAAATTAACTTTCATGGAGTTTCATGACTTTTGGAGTTGTGCAGAATAGGTCTCTAATATTTGCTCCTTTTCCAGCCCAGAATTCCAGCTGCCGACATTCTCCCTCTTCATGTAAACCTTGTAAAATAAGAGAGAATAGGCATAAGTATTGTGACATAACGTGTAATAATAGCCCGTAATGCAATAAATATCGATATAAAATCATGATGCAAAATGGACGTATCAAATAGCGGTAGTAGGTATTTCCCTCAGATATGAAACCAAGGTTATCGAACCAGTAGGAGAACCAAGAAACACAATGTAAACAGCCTCTACACACAAATAGCAACACCTCGCAACCTGACGTGTTAAAGGGATTGTCAATCCCTTTCGGGGTACGGCGCCTCAAGATAGGCAAAGGACATGAGATAAATTTGTAGTAGATTGATAGATCGAACGCCAAATAAAATAAATAAGAATAAATTGCAGAAAGGTATTTTTGTATTTTTGGTTTAATAGATCTGAAAATAAACGCAAGAGAAAATAGATCGCAAAGGCAAATATGATGAAAAGAGACCCAGGGGTCGTAGGTTTCACTAGTGGCTTCTCTCCAGAAAAAAAAATGGTGGGAAAATTATTACTGTTGGGCAATTGATAGAACTAAAAATAATTATGATGATTAGTAGACCAACTCCTGCCTGTATCTACTACTATTACTCCACACATCGACCGCTATCCAGCATGCATCTAGTGTATTAAGTTCATGAGAAATCGGATTAATGCAATAAGAATGATGACATGATGTAGAAGAGATCCATTTATCTATTGAAGATATATATCTCATCTTATTATCCTTAGTAGCAATGATACATACGTGTCGGTTCCCTCTCTGTCACTAGGATCAAGCACCGTAAGATCGAACCCACTACAAAGCACCTCTTCCCATTGCAAGATAAACAGAACAGGTTGGCCAAACAAAACACAAATATCCGAGAAGAAATACGAGGCTATAAGTAATCATGCATATAAGAGATCAAAGAAGACTTAAATAACTTTCATGGATAAAAACATATATCTGATCATGAACTCAAAGTTCATCGGATCCTAACAAACACACCGCCAAAAGACTTACATCATATGGACCTCCAAGAGACCATTGTATTGATAATCAAGAGAGAGAGAGAAAGCCATCTAGCTACTATCTACGGACCCATAGGTCTACAAAGAAGTACTCACGCATCATAGGAGAGGCACCAATGGAAGTGTTGAACCCCTCTGTGATGGTGTGTAGATTGGATCTGCTAGTTCTGGACTCTGCGGTGACTGGATGAATATTTTGTCACCTCCTCTAGGGTTTCTGGAATATTGGGGTATTTATAGAGCAAAGAGGCGGTCCGGGGGGCACCTGATGTGGGCACAACCCACCAGGGCATGCCTGGGCCTCCTGGCGCGCCGTAGTGGCTTGTCCCCTCCTCGGGACTCCCCTCAGGTGAAACCAGGGCCCAACTTCTTCCTTTTGGTCCATAAAAAATCATCGTAAAGTGGTGTAGCGTTTCAAATCCATCTAATATTGATTTCTTGTGATGTAAAAAACATGTTGAAAACAACAACTGGCACTGGTTGGGATCGCGCGATGGTTAACTCCTACCAACCCTTCCCCTAGGAGCATGCGTAATAGTACTTTGCTTTGAGGGCTAATAAATTTTTGCAATAAGTATATGAGTTCTTTATGACTAATGTGAGTCCATGAATTATATGCCCTCTTACCCTTCCGCAATTCTTTATGACTAATGTGAGTCCATGAATTATATGCCCTCTTACCCTTCCGCAATTTGCTAGCCTCTACGGTACCATGCATGAGAGTAGGTGCAAACTTCGCCAGTGCATCCAAACCCTGTGATACGATACGCTCTATCACACATAAACCTCCTTATATCTTCCTCAAAACAGCCACCATACCACTCTATTATGGCATTTCCATAGCCATTCTGAGCTATATTGCAATGCAACTTTCCACCATTACGTTTATTATGATACGCTCCATCATTGTCATATTGCTTTGCATGATCATGTAGTTGACATCGTATTTGTAGAAAAGCCACCTTTATAATTGTTTCATACATGTCGCTCTTTATTCATTGCATATCCCGGTACACCGCCGAAGGCATTCACATAGAGTCATATTTTGTCCTAAGTATTCAGTTGTAATTCTTGAGTTGTAAATAAATAGAAGTGTGATTATTTCCATTATTAGAGCATTGTCCCATGCGAGGAAAGGATGATGGAGACTATGATTACCCCACAAGTCGGGATGACACTCCGCTCGAAATAAAAAAGAGAGAAAACAAGAGGACAAAGAAGCCCAAATAAAAAAAGGAGAAAAAAAGAGGCCAAAGAAGCCCAAATAAAAAAATGAGAGAAAAAGAGAGAAGGGACAATGTTACTATCCTTTTTCCACACTTGTGCTTCAAAATAGCACCATGATCTTCATGATAGAGAGTTTCTTATTTTGTCACTTTCATATACTAGTGGGAATTTTTCATTATAGAACTTGGCTTGTATATTCCAATGATGGGCTTCCTCAAAATGCCCTAGGTCTTCGTGAGCAGGCAAGTTGGATGCACACCCACTAAGATTCTTTTTGATGAGCTTTCATACATTTATAGCTCTAGTGCATCCGTTGCATGGCAATCCCTACTCCTCATATTCACATCAACTGATGGGCATCTCCATAGCCCGTTGATTAGCCGCGTCAATGTGAGACTTTCTCCTTTTTTGTTTTCTTACATAATCCCTATCATCATACTCTACTCCACCCATAGTGCTATATCCATGGCTTACGCTCATGTATTGCATGAGGGTTGAAAAGGCTGAAGCGCATTAAAAAGTATGAACCAATTGCTTGGCTGAAACCGGGGTTGTGCATGATGGAAGCATTATGTGTGATGAAAATGAAGCACGACCAAAGTATATGATTTTGTAGGGATAAGCTTTTTTTGGCTATGCTATTTTGATAAGACATAAACTGCTTGGTTAGCATGCTTGAAGGATTACTATTTTTATGTCAATATTAAAATTTTATCTTGAATCTTTTCGATCTGAACATTCATGCCACAATAAAGAGAATTATATTGATAATTATGTTAGGTAGCATTCCACATCAAAAATTCTGTTTTTATCATTTACCTACTCGAGGACGAGGAGGAATTAAGCTTGGGGATGCTTGATACGTCTCCAACATATCTATAATTTTTTATAGTTCCATGCTATTTTATTATCTATTCTGGATGTTTAATAGGCTTTACTATGCACTTTTATAGTATTTTTGGGATTAACCTATTAACCGAAGGCCCAGTCCAAATTGTTGTTTTTTTTTGCCTATTTCAGTGTTTCGTAGAAAAGGAATATCAAACGGAGCCCAAATGGAATGAAACCTTCGGGAGAGTTATTTTTGGAACCAATATGATACAGAGGACTTGGAGTGCAAGAACGAAGCGAGGAGGCCACGAGGCAGAGAGGCGCGCCTGCCCCCCTGGGCGTGCCCCCACCCTCCTGGGCCCTCGCAGCTCCACTGACCTACTTCTTCCTCCTATATATACCCATATACCCCGAAAACATACAGGAGCACCATAGATCGGGAGTTCCGCTGCCGCAAGCCTCCATAGCCACCAAAAACCAATCCGGACCCTGTTCCGGCACCCTGCCGGAGGGGGGAATCATCACCGGTGGGCATCTTCATCATCCCGGCGCTCTCCATGACGAGGAGGGAGTAGTTCACCATCGGGGCTTAGGGTATGTACCAGTAGCTATGTGTTTGATCTCTCTCTCTCTCGTGTTATTGATTTGGGACAATCTTGATGTATCGCGAGCTTTGCTATTATAGTTGGATCTTATGATGTTTCTCCCCCTCTACTCTCTTGTAATGGATTGAGTTTTCCCTTTGATGTTATCTTATCAGATTGAGTCTTTAAGGATTTGAGAAAACTTGATGTATGTCTTGCATTTGCTTATCTGTGGTGACAATGGGATATTCACGTGACCTACTTGATGTACGTTCTGGTGATCAACTTGCGGGTTCAGTGACCTTGTGAACTTATGCATAGGGGTTGGCACAGGTTTTCATCTTGACACTTCGGTAGAAACTTTGGGGCACTCTTTGAAGTACTTTGTGTTGGTTGAATAGATGAATCTGAGATTGTGTGATGCATATCATATAATCATGTCCACGGATACTTGAGGTGACATTGGAGTATCTAGGTGACATTAGGGTTTTGGTTGATTTGTGTCTTAAGGTGTTATTCTAGTACGAACTCTATGATAGATCGAACGGAAAGAATAGCTTCGTGTTATTGTACTATGGACTCTTAAATAGATCGATCAGAAAGGATAACTTTGAGGTGGTTTCGTACCCTACAATAATCTCTTCATTTGTTCTCCGCTATTAGTGACTTTGGAGTGACTCTTTGTTGCATGTTGAGGGATTGTTATATGATCTAATTATGTTATTATTTTTGAGAGAACTTGCACTAGCGAAAGTATGAACCCTAGGCCTTGTTTCCTAGCATTGCAATACCATTTACGCTCACTTTTATCGCTTGCTACCTTGCTGCTTTTATATTTTCAGATTACAAATACCCATATCTACCATCCATATGGCACTTGTATCACCATCTCTTCGCCGAACTAGTGCACCTATTCAATTTACCATTGTATTGGGTGTGTTGTGGACACAAGAGACTCTTTGTTAATTGGTTGTAGGGTTGTTTGAGAGAGACCATCTTCATCCTACGACTCCCACAGATTTATAAACCTTAGGTCATCCACTTGAGGGAAATTTGCTACTGTCCTACAAACCTCTACACTTGGAGGCCCAACAAAGTCTACAAGAAGAAGGTTGTGTAGTAGACATCACCATGTAGACAATAACTCTTAAAAATTATATTAAATCATATCAATGACATAATCAACTAGAGAGCAAAAATAATATATCTCAAACAGCAACACGTTGTCAAAACAACCATGATATAATATGACAGTAGTGGTATCTCGCTAGCCCTTTCGAAAACCGCAAAACATAAATGCAGAGCACCCCCAAAGTTCAAGCAGTGACTAAACATTGTAATTCATGGTAGAAAAGATCCAGTTATGATGCACCCAACATTAGCTACACACAATGCATCAGCATGACAGCAGTGCTCTTAGTTTCTGGCGCTTATTTGAGAAGGTGATGACACAACATAAACGTAAATAGATAGTTCCTTCGCAGAGGGAAGAAGTGATTTGCAGAGGTGCGAGAGCTCAAGTTTTTAAAACAGATGTAAATGAAATTTTGAGACATGCACCCTTCTCATTTACTTCACGACTATCAGTTATCAATATCTCCCATGCTAAGCACGCTAGTGGCAGAAAGGTAAAGGTTATGATTCCATTGGGAGTTTTTGTTTGATTATTTGTGTGATCAATTCTTTTTTCAATTTGGGACTGGGCATACCTATTACCGCCCTTTTCTCGTGCGATGGCGAGTGAATTAACACTCGACCTGAGAATAACCCGCTTAGCATGGAAGATACCGACTACCTCCTGTCGTTCCATGAATGATCCTGGCACACAAAAAGGATATTTATTTCATGTTTTTAGATATGGCACATGCAAATTTACTTAGGAAAGCAGGGTAATACCGCATATAGGTAGGTATGGCGGACTCATCTGGAATAACTAGGGTTTCAGGTTTTTTATGTACAAGTAGAGTTCCCACTTAGTACAAGTGAAGGCTAGCAAATAGGTTGAGAAGCGACCAGCTAGAGAGCAACAATGGTCATGAACATGCATTATGCATAAGTAACATTGGATACTAGCATGAGTAGGATATGAACACCATGAACATAAATATCATAGAGGTTATGTTGGTTTTGATTCAACTACATGCATGAACATGGGCCAAGTCAAGCCACTCGAAGATTCGGAGGAGGATACCATATCATGATACTACATCAAAATCATCTTAACGCAATGCTCATATCCAAGATAAATCATTATTCACTCCTAGATACTTATGCACGGCATGAGAAACTATAATCTCTAATTGTCATTGCAAACATGTTTGATCACAATAGGTTGAATCATGGATACTAGGTTAAACATATTTACAAAAATAGAACAAGTCTAGTTCATACCCGTTTCTCTCTGCCACGACAAGTTCATTGAATATCGTCATTATTGCCTTTTACTTGCACGACCGAAGGATTTGAAAATAATAACAGTGCAAGAGTGCCATGGACTAAGCTGGAATCTACAGACATTTTATTCAATAGGAGAAGACAAGGTAATATGGGATGTTTGTCAGATCAACAATAATGCAAATTAGAGCCACTCAACATTTTCATCATGGTGTTCTCCTTGATATGACTCAATAAAAGAAAAGAAATTCAGAGAAATACACTGAAATATTTTTGGAGTTTTTTGGTTTTTCGTAAGCGAGCAAATGAAAATAGAAAAGCAAAAAAGCAAGAAAAACTATTTACACGGGAAAGCTCCCAACAAGTAAAAGAAGAACAAGGAAATATTTTTGGGTTTTATTTTTAGTGCTACAACTTACAATAGGAAGAAAAATCAAAAAGAAGCAAGAAACATATTTTTGGATTTTCTCAAAGTTTTTTAAACTCACAAGAAGAAAGCGAGAAAACAAATGTAACATCGATGATACAATGAAAAAGTGTGGACACTGACAACTGGAAGGAAATGTGTAAACATGAATGTAATGTCGGTGGGAATACTTACTCCCCCAAGCTTAGTCTTTTGGACTAACTTGGTCTATGGCCACTTGGAGAAGCCATGAGGCCCAAAGTTGAAGTGCTGGGGAGCAGGCACCATAGGGTCCCACTGCTGAGGCTCCTCCTGTGCTGCAGCCAGGTTGTTCCGGTAAGCGACAATGTCCTCAGGTATAATACTGTATCCGCCCCACGCAACATGATCAAACAAAGCAGGTGCAGGAAAGGGAATAATATCACAAGTTTTCACACTGAAAACTAAGTTGTAAGGCATATCAATATCAGGGTAATCAGTAGCAATAAACTGGTGGTCCTCCATAGCTGCTCTATCTAAGTAAGCTAAAGCAGCAAAATCTGGGGCGTTAAGTGCACCCACCTTATCTCTAGCTAGCAAGCATTTTGCAATGAATATAGCAAAGTAATGCACGACAGGAAACTGCAAGCTAACAGTGGTGATGCTCGATACTCCTCTCATCCCCCACTGTCAGAGTATGGTAGAAACCTTCAAACTCTGAGGGCTTAGGCTCTACCACATCACCGTCAGAAGGAAGCATGCATATGTCACAAAATTCAGTAAGTGGTATCTGGTGGGTTTCAACATATAAATTAAATTGCACCTTAGGGGGGCTATTCCTAGAATGAAAATGAAAGTTTTGCACAAAGGAGTTTGTGACGAGATGATACTGTTCGCATTCAGCTGCGATGAAGTAGGTGAGGCCGGCATTAGTAGCATATTATGTGAACTCTTGAAGGATTCCATCCCCTTCCATGAACGGATTAAGCGGCCACTCGCACGGCTGTAGTTCCGCCAACCTTCGGTTATGGAGATCATTGTCAGATGACTCCTTTGGAGTTCTTCTTGGAAGCAAACTTCCTAAAGAAACTCATATTTTTCCTACGAACAAAATTCTGAAATTTTTAGTCCACAAAATTTTTCTCAACAAAACTTCAAAAGAATGATAGCAACTACTCATAGGGATGTAGAGAGGCCATAGAAAGCATTCAACCTATTTAGAACTCCAAGAATCCAACGTGCAAGCTCATCTATAGCAGCACCAAGAGTAGCTAATTATTCAAAATATAAACCACTAAAACAAAAACTAATTGCACACATGGAGGAGTCACATACCAAGCAACAAATCCCCGAAACAGTTTTGGAAATGGAGCTTCAAGCAAAGTTATCGAAATTCGCGGTTTCGGGAGCAAGAACACGAGAGGGAGAGAGAGTGATAGTGATTTTTTTTCTAGGTGAATGTGATGTTGTGTGAAGAAGAAGTAAGTGAGGGGCACCACGTGGGGACCACAACCCACCAGGGTGCGCTTGGGGATCCTGGCGCGCCCAGGTGGGTTGTGCCCACCTGGTGCACCTCCCTCTGATATTATTTGCACCAGAAATTTAGAAATATTCAGCAAAAATCATGTTAATTTTTTAGGGCATTCTGAGAACTTTTATTTCTGGGTCATTTTTTATTGCACGGAAAACTCAGAAAACAGATAAAGCATGGCATTTTATTTATTTAACTAAGAAAAATAGAAAACAAAAGGTAGGGGCAGAAGGCAGTGCTCTCTAAATTCATCAACTTCATACCTCTAAAAAATGATCCATTAATAAGGTTGATCAAGTCTTATTAACAACCACTTTCGATTAGCATGAAACCGAAGAACTTTCATAAATCACTAAATTACCTCAATGGGGATATGAATGTCCCCAACAGTAAGGATTTCATATTTCTTTTTAGCAGTAGGTAGAGGTAGCTGAAAACTTCCAATAGTGATTGTCGGAGATTTTTCAATAACATTAATACCATTCACTTGGAATTGTTTCTTCAGCAAGTGCACCGTATGCTCATTACCATTGATATGAAAAGTGACCTTGCTTTTATTACAATCAATAACAACCCCATCACTATTCAAGAAGGGCCAACAAATGATAATCGACATGTTGTCGTCCTTGGGCATCTCAAGTATAAAAAAGTCAGTCCAAATAGTTACATTAGCAACAAAAACGGGCACATCCTCACAAATAGCGATAAGTATGGCAGTTGATTTGTCAGCCATTTGCAAAGATATTTCAGTAGGTCTAAGTTTATTCAAATAAAGTCTTTTGTATAGAAAGAAAGGCATAACACTTACACAATCTCCCACATCACATAAGTCAATTTTCACATTGTTTCTTTTGATGGAGCAAGGTATAGTTGGCATTCCGGGATCTCCATGTTTTTTAGTTACTCCATCTTTAAAAGTGTAATTAGCAAGCATAGTGGAGATTTCAGCTTCCAGTATTTTTCTCTTATTGGTGATGATGTCTTTCATATACTCTCTCCGTTCCTAAATATAAGGTGTATTATTTTTTCAAAAAGTCAAACTTCTCTAAGTTTGACCAAGTTTTTAGACAAAAATATCAGTGTCTTGAATACCAAATCGTTGTTACTAGCTTCACCATGAAATATATTTCGATATTTTCCATGTTCAATATTGTAAATCCTTATAGATTTTGCTATAAAGTTGGTCAAACATAGACAGTGTTTGACTTTCTGAAAAACTAATACACCTTACATTAAGGAACGGAGGGAGTACTTTGTATAAGGAGGCACTTTTAAGATATCAGTCAAGTGAGTTCGCAAAAGACTAGCTTCAACATTTCATCAAAGCGTTCAAATTCTTCATCTTCTTTCTTTTTAGTTGACTTAGGTGGAAAGACATAGGTTTTTGAACCCATGGTTCTCTTTGCTTTCCATGTTTTCTAGCAACAAAGTCTCTTTTATCATATATTTTATTCTTGGGTTGTGGGTTAGCAAGATCAACAACACGTTCTATCTCAACATCATTATCTGGTTCTTCATTATTTGGTTGAGTGTCTTCATGAACCTCAACATTATCCATTTCATTATCATAAGGTGAGTGTTCATTACCAGATTGAGTTTTAGCATCGGAGATAGAAATTTCATTATCAATATCAAGAGGTTTTTCAACTTCATGTTCACTAGAGGCAATCAAAGTCCTATTATTTTTCTTCTTATTTTTCTTTTTAGAAGGACTAGGTGCATCAATGTTAATTCTTTGAGAGTCTTGTTCAATTATCTTTGGGTGACCATTAGGGTAAAGTGGTTCCTGGGTCATTTTACCTCCTCTAGTTGCTACTCTAACAGCAAAATCACTTATATTATTGTTCATTTCTCCTAGCAACTCTCTTTGAGATTTAGCAACTTGTTCTAATTGAGTTTGAACCGTACAGGCATGCTTTCCTACACCTCTAACATCATTTGAGATTCTAAATAACAAGTCACTTAAGTGAGCAATCATATTAGAGTTGTATTTCAATTGTTTCATAACATTTGCATTGAAGTGATCTTGCTTTCTAATTTAATTATCAAACTCATAAAGGCATTGATTAGGATATTTATTACGAGGATCATCACTATCATTGAATTTCATTAAAGATTTTTGCTCTACCACCTTAGGTGGTGGTGGTGCTTCAAGCCCATGTATTTTTCGATAGGTAGTAAAATTTTAACATCCTCTGCTTTAATACCTTTTTCCTTCATAGATTTCTTTGCCTCTTGCATATCTTTTGGACTGAGATACAAGATACCCCTCTTCTTCATAGTGGATTTAATAGGTGTTTCAGGAGGAGGCCAATCATCATAATTTCTCAATATGTTATTCAATCATTCTTCAGCTTGCCCAATAGTTCATTTCCTGAAAACACAACTAGCACAACTATCTAGGAAATCCATAGGAGAACATATCAAGTATTTCATTTTTCTTAAGAGGATGATCAGGCAAAGCATTAAGCAATTGGAGAAGCCTACCCCAAGCTTGTGGGAGACTATCTTCTTCAATTTGCACAAAGTTAAATATTTCCTAGAAGGCAGCTTGTTTCTTATGAGAAGGGACATATTTTTCAGAAAGTAATAAATCATATCCTGGGGACTACGCACACAACCAGAAGCAAGAGTATTGTACCAAGCTTTAGCATCACCCTTTAATGAGAACGGAAATAACTTGAGAATATAATAATAGTGAATCTTCTCATCATGAGAAAAAAGGGTGGCTGTATCATTCAACTTAGTAAGATGTGCCACAACAGTTTTAGTTTCATAACGATGGAAAGGATCAAATTCAACCAAATTAACTAAATCTGGGTCGACAGAGAATTCATAATCCTTATCATCAATAAAGATGGGTGAAGTAGCAAACTCAGGATCACATTTCATTTTAGCATTCAGAGATCTTTCTTTATACTTGCATAATAATTTCTCTAGATCATCTCTATCCTTACAAGCAAGAATATCTCTAGTTGCCTCCTCACTCATAGTATAACCTTCCGGTACCTTTGGCAATTCATATCTAGGAGGACTAGTTCTAGTAGGTGTTCCAAGATTTTCAATTTCAAGTTCATCATCAGATTCAACAATATCAATTTGTCTTACTCTAGCAATTTGTTCATCAAGAAATTCACTGAATGGCACATCATCATTAAGCAAGGTACTAGTATCATCATGGGTAGCATTCATAGTAGAAGTAGCATCATAAACAACTAGCAACATATCAGAATTAATAGCATGTGGTGGTGTTGCAAGTTTACTTATAACAGAAGGTGAATCTAAAGCGAAGCTGGATGGCAGTTCCTTACCTCCCCTCATCTTAGAGGGAAAAATCATAGTCTTAGCATCCTTCAGATTCTTCATAGTGATAATATGATAATAATCCCAAGTGACTCAAAAAATATAGCTATGCTCCCCGGAAACGGCGCCAGAAAAATGTCTTTATAACCCACAAGTATAGGGGATCGCAACAGTTTTGAGGATAGAGTATTCAACCCAAATTTACAGATTCCACACAAGGGGAGCCAAAGAATATTTGAAGGTATTAGCAGCTGAGTTGTCAATTTAACCACACCTGGAGATTAATTATCTGCAGCAAAGTGATTAGTAGCATAGTAATATGATAGCTTTGATGATAGTAGCAGCAACAATAGTAACGGTAACAGTGGTAGCAGTGATTTTGTAGCAGTAACGATACTGGTAGCAACAGTAGTAACTAAGAAAGAACAATATAATGTAACTTCAAAGGCATTTGATCGATGACTCGTTGGATGATATTCATCATGAGGCAGTTATAACCAAGGGCAATACAGCACTAGCTCCAGTTCATAAATATAATGTAGGCATGTATTCCGTAAATAGTCATACATGCTTATGGAAAGAACTTGCATGACATCTTTTGTCCTACCATCCCATGGCAGCGGGGTCTTATAGGAAACTAACGGATATTAAGGCTTCCTTTTAATAGAGAACTGGAACAAAGCATTAACACACGGTGAATACATGAACTCCTCAAACTACGGTTATCACGGGAGTGGTCCTGACTATTGTCATTTCGGGGTTGCCGGATCATTACACGTAGTAGGTGACTATAACTTGCAAGATCGGATCTAGGACATGGATATAATGGTGATAACATAAACGGTTCAGATCTAAAATCATGGCACCCGGGCCCAAAGTGACAAGCATTAAGCATGCCAAAGTCATAGCAACATCAATCTCAAAACATAGTGGATACTAGGGATCAGGCCCTAACAAAACTAACTCGATTACATGATGAATCTCATCCAACTCCTCATTAACCAGCAAGCCTACGAAGGAATTACTCACTCCCAGTGGGGAGCATCATGGAATTGGCGATGGAGATGTGTTGGTGATGATGAAGATTGAAGATCCCCCTCTCCGGAGCCCAAAATGGACTCCAGATCTGGCCTCCCCATGAAGAACATGAGACGGCGGCGGTTCCGTCTCGTGAAACATGATAATTCTTTCTCCTTGATTTTTTCTGGAAATATGTGATTTTATAGCATTGGTTTCAAGGTCATCAGGGCCACCAGGTGGGGACAACCCACCTGGGCGCACCTTGGGGGGGGGCAAGTTTTTGTGAAGTGGCGGAGGGGGAAATGAGAGACAAAAAGAAAATAATGTAAATAGCAAGGAGATGAGATTTTTTATTACGAACCTGGTTGATGTTGAAGATCGTCCCCGGCAACAGTGCCAGAAATTCCTTTTGATGTCTGCTAGAACTACGTCGGTATTTCCCCAAAGAGGAAGGGATGATGAAGTATAGTGACGGTAGGTATTTCCCTCAGTTATGGGACCATGGTTATCGAACTAGTAGGAGAACCTCCTCACACCACGTAAACAGCACCTGCACACAAATAACAAATACTCACAACCCGACGTGTTAAAGGGGTTGTCAATCCCTTTTGGGTACGACACCTCAAGTAGGTAAGATAATGTGAGATAATTGTGGTAGATAGGATAAATAGATCGTGGAATAAATAAATTGCAGCAAGGTATTTTTGTATTTTTGGTTTAATAGATCTGAAAATAAAAGCAAAGGAAAATAGATCACAAAGGTAAACATGATGAAAAGAGACCCGGGGGCCGTAGTTTTCACTAGTGGCTTCTCTCGAGAAAAATAGCAAATGGTGGGAAAACAATTACTGTTGGGAAATTGATAGAACTTCAAATAATCATGTTGACCTCTAGGCAATGATCATTATATAGGCATCACATCCAAGATTAGTAAACCAACTCCTACCTGCATCTACTACTATTACTCCACACATCGACTGCTATCCAGCATGCATCTAGTGTATTAAGTTCATGGAAAAATAGAGTAATGCAATAAGAACGCTGACATGATGTAGACAAGATCTATTTATGTAGAAATAGACCCCATCTTGTTATCCTTAATAGCAACGATACATACATGTCATTTCCCCTTCTGTCAGTAGGATCAAGCACCGCAAGATAAATAGATCAAGTTGGCCAAACAAAACCCAAATATTGGAGAAGAAATACGAGGCTATAATCAATCAAAGAAGACTCAAAAAACTTTCGTGGATAAAAACACAGATCTAATCATAAACTCAAAGTATTGATAATCAAGAGAGAGAGAGAGGAAACTATCTAGCAACTAACTACAGACCCGTAGGTCTTCAAAGACCTACTCACGCATCATCGGAAAGGCACCAATGGACATGAGGAACCCCTCCGTGATGGTGTCTAGACTGGATATGGTATTTCTAGAACTTGCAACGGCTGGAATTGATTTTCGTCGACTCCCCTAGGGTTTCTGTAATATTGGGGTATTTATAGAGCAAAGAGGCGGTGCGAGAGGCCAACAAGGAGGGCACAACCCACCAGGGCGTGCCTGGGCCCCCAGGCGCGCCCTGGGGGGTTGTGCTCCCCTGGAGCTCCCTCGGGTGCGTTCCTGGCCCATTGGATGTCTTCTGGTCCAAAAAAATCCACAAAAACTTTCGCTGTGTTTGGACTCTGTTTGGTATTGATTTCCTGCGATGTAAAAAACATGCAAAAAACAGCAACTCGCACTGGGCACTATGTCAATAGGTTAGTACCAAAAAATGATATAAAATGACTATAAGATGATTGTAAAACATCCAAGAATGATAATATAACAGCATGGAACAATCAAAAATTATAGATACGTTGGAGACGTATCAGCATCCTCAAGCTTAATTCCTGCTCGTCCTCGAGTAGGTAAATGATAAAAATAGAATTTTTGATGTGGAATGCTGCCTAACATGTTCATCACATTTTGTTTTCTTTATAGCATGGACGTTTGACTTTTATATGGTTCGAAGCAATAGACTAGTTTTGACACGAAGACTTTAATACTCAACCATACCAACAAGCAACCATGTCTTTCAAAATATCAACACTAAAGCAAGTTATCCCTCTCCCATTATGCTCAATCATTGATCCATTCATGAAACACACTCGAATATTAGCAACACCCAATGCTCAAATACGATCATAGTACTCCTTAGTTGGTGCTTTATAAGAGAAGATGGAGACTCAAATTCAAAATAAAAATTGCATAAAGTAAAAGAAGGACCCTTCGCAGAGGGAAGTAGGGATTTTTAGAGGTGCCAAAGCTCAAAGCAAAAATTGAGAGATAAACCATTTTGGGAGGCATACTTTTCTGACCAACGAAAACAACTTAGAGCTCCCAACACTTTCCATGCTAGATACATCATAGGCGGTTCCCAAATAGAAAATAAAGTTTATTCCTTTTTCCACCATTACTTTCACTTTCCATGGCTAACTGTATCCACGGGTGCCCTCCATACCAACAGCTTCCAAGGAATTTATTATTTGACAACACAAAGTAAATTCATTTTTCATTTCGGGACTGGGCATCCCTAATACCTTTGTCGTACTCTTGTGCAATGACAAGTGAATAAACACCCATCGTGATAATAACACATCTAGCATGGAAAATATTGGCCACCCCTCACCGCCTCGCGAGTAGTACGAGCACACAAAAGAGAAATTTATTTTGATATTAGAGATGACACATGCAAATTTTCTTAGAACGACACAGAAATACTGCATATAGGTAGATATAGTAGACTCATATGGCAAAACTGGTTTAAAGGGTTTTGGATGCACAAGTAGTGATCGTACTTAGTGCAAAAATGAAGGCTAGCAAAAATATTGAGAAGCGACCAACCAAAAAGCGAAAATTCTCATACCAAAGCATTAAGCATAAGTAACACCTAATAATGCACCACAAGTAGGATATAAATTTCATTGCATAACTATTGACTTTTGTGCTAGCATAGGCACTACTAGAAAAACCCCTACTAATGGCGCACCTAATATGGCTATTAATGGTGCATCTGTGGTGCGCCATTAACAGCACGCCATTAGTAATTTTTACTAATGGCGCACCACCTGGTGCGCCATTAGTATCTATTATACTAATGGCGCACCGCGGGTGCGCCATTAGTATAGGCCAGGGTGCGCCATTAGTATGCCTCCCAGGGGCCATGTATATCCAGGTGCTTTCGCATGCTAATGGCGCACCACCACTGGATGCGCCATTAGTAACCATGGCATATTAATGGAGCACTTACCAGTGATGCGCCATTAGTATGCTTTGTCATACTAATGGCGCACTATCATGTGATGCGCCATTAGTATGAATATTAGGTTTTTTTTATTTTTTTATTTTCTGTTTTTTGCACAGGTTACAAAATGTATAATTTGACAAAATATAGACAGCACACATCAACAACAGATTCATCGAATACAATAGAAGATTAGTCTTTGAATACAATTCATCATATTAGTCTCCGAATACAATTCATCATATTAGTCTCCGAATTGAAAAGACCGAACAAAGATAGAACATTATATTACAAGTCTCGAGACCGCGAGTAGCGAGTTTGTCTTCACATTACAAGTCGATATCGATCATCTAAACTACCATCACATAGAAGAGAGCTGCGGTCATCACGATGAGCATCATCACGATGAAACTCATCTTCATCCGGTTCCTCCAACGCTCCCTCCCCTCTCCCGCTAGATAGCGGGCGTATCTAGATTCGGCCTCGGCCCTAGTGGTGTACCCTTTGTAACTGTTACCGCTGAATCGGTGAACCTGTCTCCGACACTCCTCCCAGTCATCGTAGACTCCGGGAACCTTACCCTTGTACACGACATACGTCGGCATCGCTATGCACTAGCCAAACGAAACGTTAGTACCAATTCACAGACAATACATAAGCAATATATAATTATGCAACAGAACGATCGGAAGAGAAAAGCAAGACATTAATAGCATCGATTACATCTAAGTTGA
Organism: Triticum aestivum; assembly: GCF_018294505.1. Lineage (NCBI taxonomy): Eukaryota > Viridiplantae > Streptophyta > Magnoliopsida > Poales > Poaceae > Triticum > Triticum aestivum. Next base: position 233,733,354 of record NC_057804.1, on the reverse strand, counting down.
ACGACTCTCAAAACCAAAGAGACATACTACAAGTTCATTAAAGTTTAATTACAACATGAGCCAATCGATGTTTCAGAACTAGACACAGCATCACTGCTTTCGACTCGACTCAAGGGACCGGAGCATGGATGAAGCCGCCGTCTATCGTGGGAGTCATGAAATAACGGTCGTTGTCAGCCTGCATTTGTAGCATTGTGTCGATGTCACTGTTGGACGGTTGATTTCTGAGGTAGAACTGCCCCGAGGTACGAAGGACATCTTGATGGATGATTTCCGCAAACTCTGACTGGATGCGAAAGAATTCTTGTCGGAGGTCCGCGTCCTGGATTGCCGACACGCTCGCGGCCCAATCTTTGAGTTTACTCGGTAGCAGAAGTTGATGATGGTCCCGTACGATCGCCCGCATGTGATGGATGGCGTAGTAGGCACCCTTCTGACCGCCAGGCGGCTGCTTGACGCAGCAGAACGTCGTATTGTGGGAGAACACGTGCTTGCCGTACTTACGAATAGGCCTGGTGAAGGTGCCTCCAGATTGGGCGTAGCCGGGGAGAACATCATCAAGAACCTTCTTGACATTTGTGTAGTCTACGTTCGACTGACGGTCCGGGTCGAAATACGTGGCCATGGAATATTTGGGGCTTAGGAGGATGAGCGTGCAACGTGTGTCACTGCAGAAAACACGGAATGTTAAAAGAAAAACGATCGAAATGTAAGAATTCATATGTTACGGGCCGGTTGAGGGGAGGACTTACTCGGGAAAGTAAGGCACGAGGAAGTTATCCTTATCTTGGTTTGCCAGAATGACGCCTTCGAGGTAAGAACTCGCGACTTGCCGGTCCCCAGCGCTGCCCAAGATCTTGGCACGCATGTAGAAGGGGTCGACTATCACGATGTCCGGGGTCTTGTCGCGAATGATCCGCATCTCCATACTCAGCGAAAATAGCCGAACGAAGGTGTAGTGCAGCGGATGAAGGTTCAACATAGCGTGGATGTCATCAAAACGCAGGACGATCGTACGCCCGATGGAGTTATCCACAAAGCCCTTGCCCTCTGGCACCTTGGCCGCGAAAACCGGGTATGCCACATCCTTCTCTCTGAGACGCCGCTTCTCCAAAGCAAGAACACTGTCATGCAGACTCCGCATAGCACCGGTTGCAGCATTGAGCATATTTGTCGGTAGCATCGCCCTACCCGCCACATGCACCCTCCTCGAGATATCCTGCGGTGAAGGTGGCCCGTCCTGAGCACGGATCGTACTCGGTGCCGGCTGGCTCGCACCCTTCTTAGTCTTTCTTTTGCGTGCCTTCTTCTTCTCCTGTAATGGGACCGAGTTCTGCTCACAGACCGCCTTCTTGAGTGTGTTGGGGCTGATAATATTTCGCACCTCGCCTATCTGAGGCTCGGTGAAGTCGGCAGCTGGAGGCGTCTCCTGAGAGCTGAACGCCAGACGGCGCCTGTTGCAACTTGGCTTCTCCGCGGTACGAGCTAGATCGCACACGTCTTTTGTTGGGTTTGGTTCTTGAGAAGGAGGCCCCATGAAGTCGCCATCGTACCCATGCTCGGCAAAGTACTGATCGACGTTGCCAAATGTATCATCGTCGTCGTCGTCGTCGTTCTGATCCTGTGCCATATGCATGTTTGGATCCAGTGGCATAGGGATGTCCGGCACCGTTACGGCGGTCTTGCCATGGGGCCGACTTGGCGCCGGCACGACTGGCGGTGTTGTCTTTGGGGTGGTGTCCCCCGCCCCCAAACGAATCTGGCTCTTCGGCCAAAGCAGGGGCCAGCTCAGGCAGGCGCTGAGGGTCATCACGTCTTCATCGTCGGCCCCGACGGGTCGAATCGGAGGTAACAAGTCGTCGCAGCCTGGCAGCACCCGAACCAGTTGAACCCTAAACAAGTTGGGTGGCATCTGGGTACCGTGGAACAAGGGGTTGCCCGGTTGAACGATTTTGCCCTTGGCGACATCGACCAACTCGTTGTTCACGAAGTGGAGGAGAGTGCACGGAACGTCGGCGGCGCCCTGCGAAAACATGTAGGGCGTCAGGGATGCCCAGTCAAAGGCAAGGAGATGAAGTCCTCGGCCGAGAGAGGCTTAATTAGTTACCGTGATGATGGCGTCGAGCTCGGCTAATGTCGAGGCACCGCCAACGGCGGGCGTGCAGTTGACGGAGGGGCCGCTTGCTGAAGAGGTGCCGGCCGGCGTACACCCGGGTGCATTAAGCTCCCGTGCCGGCGTCGGAGACACCAATGCCGCCTCCGCCGGAGGCACCAATGGCCCCGCCATCGCATTATGCGAGTTGCTGGCCGTGAAGCTAGGAATCGGGGGCGGCCCCTGTTGGCCGCCCGCAATCCACGCACTCAACCCCGAGATCAAGGTAGGCACAAGGGCGGTGATCGTCGCTCCGAGTCGTTGTTCCACTTGCTCTTGGACAATCTCCGGAATCCGCGCCACCTGTGCCTTGAGTTCTTGAACCTCTCGCGCCTGGCTTTCCGAGCTGGTCTTTTTCTCCTTCCGCACACCAGCGGTATAGTATGACCCCCATTTTGTCGACAAGCCTTTGCCGGCCACACGACCAGCTGACGTCGGCTTACTGAGCTTATCCTTGTTCTTCATTACATTCAACCCCCTATTTAGAGTGGTGTCCCAAGGGTTGCTCTTAGTCGACTCCGCGCTACTGCTTTCAGTCGCCTGCGGAAGGAATGTGAACCATTTAGAAATTTGGCTTCATTAATTAGAATGCAACCATATGGAGCTAATTACGCGGGGGTGTATTCCTTACCAGAACAAGCTCAAGCGCCCTGGTCTTCGGATCCGTGGTAAGCTCCTTTGTTATCGGGTCCTCCTTGTACCGGGCCCTGACATAGTTCCTAGTCTGCTTGTTACCGCTGTATTTCTCGAAGCGGGGCGGTAGGCCTTGCTCGGCACGGTCCGCGTCCTCCTTGTCCCATATAGGCTCCGCCACTCTGTAACCGCCGGGACCGAGTGTGTGTTCCCCTATGTTCAGCTCCCGCATTTGTTTCCCCCACTCACTTGATTGGGAGCTTGCGGTGCTCGAGCAATTGATCTTGAAGTCGTTGTAGTCATCTTCGGTGATCGAAGGATTTTTCTCCTTGATCTTCTGATAACTCTCACCTTTCTCGATCATTCTCTTCACATTGCTTTTCCAAGTAGACAGGGCCTTGCTCATCTTCGTGAGGGCAGCATTGTTCACTTTATTCCCTTTGAGGCTTGTGTTTTCAAATTCAGCGGGGAACTTGTATCGTTCGTGCAGCTTCGTGAAGAGGAGGTTGCGCAAATTCCCTCGGTCAGGATGCCTCAGGTTCTCGGTGTTGATCGAGACGGTGCTCCGGACAATGCACCCGAGCTGAAGCGAGTACCCCTTGACTATTCGTTCGGGCGCCGTTGGATTCCCGTTGGAGTCCACTTCAGTAACTTCCTCCTTGAGGGTGCGGAGCACGATCGGGCGCCGGTCCTTCCGTTGCCTCTTCGGTTGGCTGCCATCTGTGCGTGCGCCGCCATCATCAGTGGTGGCATCCTCGGCGGCACCATCAGTGGTGGCATCAGTGTGGTCATCCTCGGCGGCACCATCCGTGGTCTCAGGATCGGTGGGGAAGGCGGCGGCCTCATACAAGTGAGGTTGTTCCTCCATCTCCTGGGACAGCTCCCAGAATGCCTTGCCGCCCGAACCCCCGGCCTCATCGTTGTGGGCCATGTTTCTCTCTAAATAGAAACAAAGTTTGGTCAAAAAGTTGGTTATTGTCAAGGAACAAGATCTCTAAGTTGACCAAATAACCTAATTCTCGAGGAATGTCGCCAAAAAGTTGGTTATTGTCAAGGAACAATTGAGAGATGTTTGTGATATTGCCTAGGTGTTTTGGGATAGAACCTGTTAGTGTGTTGTTGCTAAGGTCCAAGTCCACGTTCTCAGGGTAACCTAGTTCTTGAGGGGTGTGTCTAGAAAGTTGGTTGCTGCAAAGATACAAGGTTGTGAGTTTGGTCAAATTGCCTATGATGTTTGTGATATTGCCTTGGATCTTGAAGGCACTGTTGCATGATGCAGTGGTACAGCCAGCATGGGACCTCATCTTTGCAGGCTAATTTTCTAGATTGTAACACTGGGATTTGTGCACAAGCTAAGCTAGCTAAGACAGTAGCTTCCTTGCAACCCACAAAAGACAAAGGAAAAGGGGTGAAAAGGGGGAGATGGTTAGCTTTGATGAGCAGGCAACATCTTCCTAACCCCCTTCTTCTTGTCTCCTCTCACTATCTCTCTCACACACATGGCAAGCAAGGGTGTCTGAGTGTGTGAAAAAAATACTAAACTAATCCAACCACTAAAGCAAATTAATTTTTATTTCGGTTGAGAATCGGGCACCTTCTAGGTCAAGAAAATTGGGCATGACCTTTGCTAATTTTCTTGACCTTGGAGTGCCCCATTTCTCAACCGAAACGGAAATTAATCAACGTTTCAGGAGAAAGGGGTCATTTTAGAAGATCACAAGTAGCAGCAGCATCACTTGACAAAATCACAACTAGCAGCAGCAACTCGCAGATAGCAGCAGCAGCATCACTTGACAAGTAGTACAGCAGCATCACTTGACAAGTAGTACAGCAGCATCACTTTACTAAAAATGAAGAAGAAAAAAGGCAGACAATGTCATGGGGAATTTAATTATGCAACATCAACCTCGTTGACACCGCTAGCATAATGAAACAGACTCCTATTATACATTCGAACCAGCGGCGAGGGATCTTCTTGCTGGAAACTAACACCTAGAGGAAAACTCTGCTCCAAAAGCGCATATACATTCTGTTCACAGGTAATGGAGGGAGAGGAAGAGCCCTAGCCCTGTAGCACAGACCTCTCTCTCTACTGGTTCAAAAGAGCTGTTTGGGAAGAAAAATAAATATATAGTTGCCACAGTTCACCCTTCCAAGTTCCAACAGGCAAAGAGAGCAGGCAAAAATACTATTCACATAGGCAAATCATGCTCAAGCTGTGGTCTAAAGAAAGATGAGATGCATATTCCTTTTCTCTGCATCTACTAAACAAGTGAAAATGGCAAATTCAATCAAACATGTCACTCCGAGAATTTAAGATTCTCGGTGCAGACAATGATTTCAGGGCCAAAATATTGACTCATGGGTAATGTAAGCATGTATTCAAACATAGGAAACTAAGTTTCCACATCCACATGGACTAAGCAATTTCACTTTGGCTCCAGAATAACAGCAGGTAGATCATATTGACAAAAAAGAAACAGAAATATCAGACTATATCTTTTACTGCACAAGCACTCTACAAGTGAACCAAAGTACTAGAAATGTAAAATATAACAACATAACCACATTAGCTACAAATCATTATATCTGCCGGTAAACACCTCAATCACGAAAGGAATCAGGCTAGCTATGTCAATCATTTTCAACCAGTCCACCCGACATGATAAACTAATTGATCTACTGAATTTCGGTTAAATCAGGCTTATATTTATCAAAATAACAATCCTACAGTACCCCATATATATGTCACATTGCCACTGTATTTTCAAAAGAAAACTTGCACTTTATCAAACTAAACACGCAGCTTGCTTATGTAATTATTTTATATGCAGTAACATTATACTAAAATATAATATCACAACAACAGCAGCCATGGAACTGTATAATTTTATACTAGAATTGTATACAAAGACAGTCTTCAAATATTATACTACAACATTATACAAAGACAGTCTTCACAGAACAGTATTTGAAGATAGTCATCACAGAACTGCATATCCTTTCTAAACATTGTACTACTAAAATATACTACAAGTCCTGATGTTGTAAGTATCAATATGCAGTAACATTATGCTGTATATTTTACTACAAGCAAAACCAAGACTATATGTATATTATGGCCCGGTTGGTTTTGAAGAGGATAAGCAAAACCAAGACAGTTTGTATATTTTACTACAAACTAAAATATAACATTATGCTGTATATTATTCTACTACTCTGGTTTTGAAGAGGATAATCTAACTCTCAGGATAATCTAACTCATTATAACCTAATAATAAAGATACTACATTAGGTTAATCAAACCATAGACGGTCGCAACTGGTACAGAGCAAGAAACTCTCCCACAATTGAAACCAAATGACACTCTCTCCGATCCGAATATGAGTACTATAATATGATGAACTAGGCTGTTATGAACTAGGCTGTTCATGCAAATTATCATGCTCATATGGAGATGGGATGGGAGGAGGGAAGGGGATAGGGGTCGGGGCGGTAGCTTACCTTGGAGGAGCGGGCCGGGGTGGAGGAGGCGGTCGGAGAGGATAAGGATGCCGGGGAGTGGTGGTGGTGGTGCTCCGGCGACGTCCGGGCGGCGGTGGTGTGGACGGGGCGGCGTCCGGGCGGCGGGGTCGCGTCGAGGGCGGGCGCGAGGGGGGCAGCGGCGTCGGGGCGGGGTCGAGGCGGCGTCGGGGCGGCGGGGCGGCGTCGAGGCGGCGTCGGGGCGGCGGGGCAGCGTCGAGGCGGCGGGGCAGCGGCGTCGGGAGAGGAGAGGGGAAGGGGATCTAGGGCGAGGGAGAGGGCGAGGGAGAGGGAAGGCGAGGAGAGGGCGAGGGAGGGAGAGGGCGAGGGCGAGGGCGAGCAGTGGGTCAGGGCAGCGGCGGCGGCGGCGGTGGATCGAGAGGGAGAGGGAACTGGCGAGGGGGAGAGGGAAGGGGGGATCGGGCGAAGGGGGAGAGGGAAGGGGGGATCGGGCACAATACTAATGGCGCACCTCACCGTGGTGCGCCATTAGCATATCCATACTAATGGCGCACCTCACCGTGGTGCGCCATTAGTATTTTTTTTATTTCAACTCGAGCCAACAGGTTATGTACCACCAGAACTGATGCACATCAAGTCCCCTCTACTAGCTCGACTGGTCAGCAGCCAGTTCTCACACCAGGAGGTCCTGGGTTCGACTCCCAGGCTCCACAAATTTTTTTTAGCATTTAAAAAGCTGTTTGATACTTATTTGTGTTTAAATATGTTCAAACTTGTTTAAATAATAACAGTAATATTTTTTTATAAGACAGTAGCATTTAAAAAGCTGTTTGATACTTATTTTTTTATAAGACGGTGCGCGGGGTGCGGGGGTCGGCGACGGCGGTTGAGTAGGGGAATCGAGGGTGCGGGGGGTCGGCGGCGGCGGCCGGTGGACTGGGGGGGTGCTCGGCGGCGAGGGGGACCGGATCTGGCGAGGTGGGATAGCGATCGAGATGGAGGGGGATCGAGGTGGGCTCCACAAATTTTTTTTAGCATTTAAAAAGCTGTTTGATACTTATTTGTGTTTAAATATGTTCAAACTTGTTTAAATAATAACAGTAATATTTTTTTATAAGACAGTAGCATTTAAAAAGCTGTTTGATACTTATTTTTTTATAAGACGGTGCGCGGGGTGCGGGGGGTCGGTGACGGCGGTTGAGTAGGGGAATCGAGGGTGCGGGGGGTCGGCGGCGGCGGCCGGTGGACTGGGGGGGTGCTCGGCGGCGAGGGGGACCGGATCTGGAGGGGGATCGAGATCGAGTGTCCATGAAATTTAAAAATATTCATGATAGTTCAAAAAGTACCCATGAAATACAATCGAGAAATGAAGGCTACGATTTAAATACAATCGATCTTAGCTAGCTATCTGTTCACAATCTTCTTGCCCTTCTTTTTCGCAAATGGAGTTCTTCTGTGGAACGGACGTCCTTTAGGTAGGGTGGTCCTGCTTCTTCTTGTGGTGTATGCTGCTACTTCATCATCGTCGTCATGTTCGATCCTCGGGTCGCCGTACTTGTCGAAGTCTTGCTCATTGGCTACTCCATCCATTCCGATGATCTTCCTTTTGCCTCTCCTCACGACAACACGACTGGGCTTTGGCGGGTCGGTAATGAAGAAGCATTGGTCCACTTGGGAAGCCAGTACCCATGGCTCATTTTTCGCGGTGACGTTTGCGCCCGCGGTCTTGGATTTGGCTTCGGGTATAACCATGGTGGTGAAATACCGGTCTTCTTTTATGACGTTCTTGGCCCATCTGACACGGAACATCGGGACCTTCTCTCCAGCGTAGCTCAGCTCCCAGATCTCCTCGATCCTTCCGTAGTATCTGTCCTTGTCGTTACCGGTGTAGGATTCCATCGTTACCCCGGAGTTCTGATAACCATCGCTCTTCATGTCCTTGGCCTCGGTGTAGAATGTGTAGCCGTTGATATCGTACGCCTCATAGGTCATCAGGTTGTGCTCGGCGCCCTGTGACAAGGCGAATATGAGTTGTTCTTCCGCGGAAGAATCCTCATGTAAAGGGTACGACAGAAGCTTCTGCTTGAACCAACGCGTGAAACATGAGTTGTGCTCTTTGAGTATATCTCCGTCCGTCCTCTGTTGGCCTCGGTCATTGTACGTCTTCTTAATAAAGGTTTTGTGCTCTACCACCCAAGGATCGACCACGTCTATGTGTTGTAGCGCGACTAGGTTTGCTCTTTCAAAGTCGGCGAGTCGACCCTCGAAGTCGACATGCATTTCGCGGCGACCCTCACGGTGACCCCATCCAGCGAGCCTGCCGAGGTGCCTGTTGACGGGCAGACCAACGGGGTTCTCGATGCCTAGATAATTCGTGCAGTAGGAGATGCACTCTTCGGTCAGAAAGCCCCTGGCTATGCTTCCTTCTGGACGTGACATGTTGCGAACGTATCCTTTGATGACACCATTCATCCTTTCGAACGGCATCATGCTGTGCAGGAACGTCGGCCCGAGTTGGATGATATCCTCCACTATATGGACCAGCAGATGCACCATAACGTCGAAGAATGCGGGCGGGAAGTACATCTCAAGCTCGCATAGTATCACCACGATCTCTTCCTGTAGCCTTCTGAGTTGCCTCACGCCAATCGACTTCCGAGAGATGACGTCGAAGAAGTTGCATAGGCCAAATAGCGTTTCACGGACGTGCGCGTCCATGATCCCACGGATTGCAACTGGAAGTATCTGCGTCATCAGCACGTGACAGTCGTGAGACTTCATCCCGCTGAACTTCTGCTTCGCTGGGTCTAGGTATCTGCTTATCTTCCCCGCGTAACCGTAAGGAAGTTTTACTCCTAGGAGGCAGGTGAAAAACTGCTCGATCTCCTCCTGACTTAGAGTGAAGCACGCGGGAGGGTAGTCATTTCCGGTCTTCTTGGCCTTTTTGCCTTTGCGACGACTTTCTGTGTCCTGCTTCGCCTCATCATCATCATCATCATCATCATCATCATCATATATAGCGTGAAGCTCCTGCCTGATGCCCATTGATTTCAAGTCTGCCCTTGCTTTCGGCCCATCTTTGGTCCTCTCTGGCATGTTGAGCAGGGTACCAAGCAGACTCTCGCACACGTTCTTCGTGATATGCATGACATCAAGGCTGTGAGGCACACGGTGGATCTTCCAGTACGGCAAGTCCCAGAAAACAGACCTCGTTTTCCATACCTTCAGCAGCGGCTCTGGCGCCTTTTGCTTCTTTCCCGGCAGTGGGCAGTCTTTCCAATTTTTCAACAGCTTGTCTATTTCCTCGCCGCTCCTCGTACACGGGCGTTTTCGGGGTTCGGTTTCACCATCGAACAGATCCTTGCGTTTCCTCCACGGGTCATCGTCGCGAAGCCACCTTCGATGTCCCATGAACACGGTTTTCGAAGACCCGGGATCTCTATCTAGCTGGCGATACGTTGTGTCATCCATGCACCTTACGCATCCAGAAAATCCGTGGACTACCTGCCCCGCAAGATATCCGTAACCGAGATAGTCGTGCACCGTCGTGAGCAGTGCGGCTCTCATAGGGAAATATTCTTTCTCTGCGGCGTCCCACGTATTGGCTGGCGTTTTCCACAGCGTGTCAATCTCCTCTTTCAGCAGCCCCAGATACAGATTGATGTCGTTCCCTGGTTGTTTCGGCCCTTCAATTAGCATACTCATGTGAATGTACTTCCTCTTCATGCACAACCAGGGGGGAAGGTTGTACATCCACACGAACACAGGCCAGGTGCTATGTGTGCTTCTCTGGCTGCCAAACGGATTGACTCCATCGGTGCTCGCGCCCAGCATGATGTTCCTTGGATCGTTCCCAAATTCTGGGTATTCGAAGTTCAACGCTTGCCACTGGCTCGCATCCTTAGGGTGACTCAGCATCTTGTCTTTTTTATCTATCTCCGGATCATTTGCGTCATCTTCTCGCTTCTTCTCCTCCCTATCCGCGTGCCAACGCAGGAGCTTTGCTACCTTAGGGTCCGCGAAATACCGCTGCAGACGAGGAGTGATCGGAAAGTACCACACCACTTTTCGAGGAGCTTTCTTCCTCTTCTTGTATCGAGTGACACCGCACACCGGACATATGGTAGACTCCGCGTGCTCGTCCCGATAAATGATGCAATTGTTCATGCACACATGGTATTTCACGTGCGGTAAATCCAGAGGACACACGATTTTCTTCGCCTCCTCCAAACTGGTCGGGCACTTGTTCCCCTTGGGAAGACGTTCGTGCCAGAATGACATGTTCTCGTCGAAGCATGCGTCGGTCATTTTGTGTTTTACCTTCATCTCCAGAGCCATGAGCGTTACTTTCAGGCGGGTATCCTCGGGCCTGCATCCTTCATACAATGGAGTAACCGCGTCTAACTCAAGTTGATCCATCTTGGCTTTCTCTCGGGCGGCAGCTCTTGCGTTATCCGTCTGCTTGAGAAGCAGCTCTTGAATATGAGGGTCCTGCACCCAGCCCATCGATGGTCCAGCGTCGTCTGCTCCGCCGGCATCATCATCATGTCCTGCATCTTCTACATGATGACTGTGTACAGCATCACCGTCGTGATCATCTCCTGGGGATTCTTCGTCTTCTCGCCCCCCCGAGCCGCGGTGGTTGTCTTGCTGCCCTTCCTCATTTCTTGCCCGGCCCCCATGGACGACTTCGTAGTCATCTTCATCACCTTGCCACCGATAGCCATCCATGAAACCACGCAAGAGCAGGTGGTCCCGCACCTGCCCGGAATCCGGGTCCGCAATAAGGCTATTCAGCTTGCATCTTCGACACGGACATCTTATCTCCGTCTCGTTCTTTTGAAGCATCTCGGCCTTCGCGGACCTCAAAAACCTATTCACGATGCCTTCGGTCATCGTGCGGACCATGGTCGCCTGCGGGGTAGAGCAAAACGATATTTTAGAACCAAGAAAAAATTTGGCATGACTTTCCCTAAAAATAGGACCAAAAAGAATGCTTAATGCCAAAATTCTCGCCGAAACGGAAATGAATCAACATTCCGGCAAAATATTGGCAACTATCGCATTTCAAATACCGGTACACCTCCAAACACAAACACATATGCAACACCACAAACATATGCAACACCACGAACATACATAGATCTAGCTAGGCCATAAAAAGTGCATGTGCACATTGTTGTAGGGAGAACAACATAAATATAGCTTCCCCCTTACTTACCTAGCAAAATAAGGTAACTTAACCACTTAATTTGAATGAATCTATGGTGGAAATGAGGTGAAAAAGAGGAGGCACCCGAGACAAGGAGGAGGCGGTGGAGAGAATGAAGTGGGGAGAAAGTGAGTGTGGGAGGAGAGGCTGTCCAAAATATCTTGTTGCTGCCCACTTACTAATGGCGCACCAGCAACAAATGCGCCATTAGTAATCCAGGTTACTAATGGAGCACCCCCAGTGGCGCACCTTCTGGCTGGTGCGCCATTACTAGTTACAACTAGTAATGGCGCACCACCAGTGGATGTGCCATTGGTATGTTTGGACAGGCGCACTAGTTCAAAAAAAAATTTGGTACTAATGGCGCACCGTGGGCAGGGTGCGCCATTAGTAGTTTCAACACTAATGGTGCATCAGAAGGTGGTGCGCCATTAGTATATACTAATGGCGCACCACAAGTCTGGTGCGCCATTAGTGTCATTTCCATCTATAGCCCTTTTCCTAGTAGTGAGGGAATCACAAATCTTAACATCAATATTCTTACTAAAACACAATTACTCATCAACATGACTTACATATCATATCGTCATATCTCAAAACCATTACTAAGAATAAAGTTTATTTTGTCCAATGATCTTCATGAAAGTTTTTATTATATCCTCCTTGGATATCTATCCATTTGGGACTATTTTCATATGTTGCTTTTGATAAGCTCAAACAAATTTAAGTGAAGAACATGGACATAATATTTTTTTTCAAATAATCTAAGTGAAGCAAGAGAGAATTTCTTAAATTTTTTAATAAATTCCTAATAAATATAAGTGAAGCATGAGAGCATTTCTTCAAAAATAACAAAGCACACCGTGTCATAAAGATATAAGTGAAGAACTAGAGCAATTCCATGGCTCTAAAATCATAAGTGAAGCATAGGAGTAAGCATAACACAATTTTTGGCTCTCTCAAAAAGGTATGTCCAGCAAGGATTCAAGACCTAAAACACCAAACAAAATAAGCAACGACTCATATCATACAAGACGCTCCAAGAAAAACTCATAATATGTGACGAATAAAAATATAGATCCAAGTAAAGTACAGATGGTTGTTAGAAGAAAGAGGGGATCCCACTCGGGGGCATCCCCAAACTTAGTTGCTTGCTACTTCTTGAATATTATCTTGGGGTGCCTCGGGCATCCCCAAGCTTAGCCTTTTGATAATCCTTATTCCTTCATCCATCGTAAGATAACCCAAAACTTGAAACTTCAATCACACAAACCTCAACAAAACTTTCATGAGATCCGTTAGTATAAGAAAGCAAACCACTACTATAAGTACTGTTGCAAACCCATTAATATTTTATTTTTTCATTTGTATTACAACTTTTCTATGGCAAAAATTCATCAAGAAAACCATAGAATCATCAAAACAAGCACACAACACAAAGAAAACAGAATTTGTCAAAAGCAGAACAGTCTGTAGAAATCTGACTACTTCGAATACTTATGTAACTCCAAAAATTCTGAAAAATTAGGAAGACGTGAATAATCTGTTTATTAATAATCTTCAAAAAGAGTCAACTCAAAATCACTCTTAGGATAATAACGAAAAATACTTTTTTCAGTGCAGAAGTTTATGTTTTTCAGCAAGATCAAATCAACACTCACCCAAATCATCCGAAAGGCCTTGCTTGGCACAAACACTCATTTAGACCACAAAAATACATCTAATCAGAGGCATATTTGGGTATTTTATTGAAATCAGCAAGAAAACCAAAATTCAAAAAGATACAAGTTGGGTTGCCTCCCAACGAACACTATCGTTTTACGACCCTAGCCAGGCATAACGCGTAGGCTCTAAGTTTTGTCATCCGTATCCTTGTTTCCTTGGAGGTATTCGTGGTGGGAGGTTTTGTACATAAAACATAGGGCAAATTATCCATGGAAACCTTATCACTATCAAGTTGCTTTTTATCATATCCCCTTTGATTTCCGGCAGTGATCCAAGAATAGTGTTGATTAACATCATTAAAAACTTATTGGATCATATCTAAAATGGGGACTTTCTTTTTAAGATTCTCATCAAAGATTTGGTTATCTCCAACAACATGTCTCAAAGCATAATATCTATTATAAATAATTTCATCAATCATGGTTTTTTCATAGTTCATGCCATAGAAATCAAAGAGTTCCCTAGCTTCCCGTATTATGTAGTCAAATTCATTCATTAGAATAAGAGTGGCTTACTTTTTAGCTTTAGGGTTCTTTATAATGGGTACCTCATAGAACAATCATTTCAAGGTAGGATGAGTACGAATTAATCTAGTTTCAAGTTTCAGAACAAGTGCCGAAATAGCTTCGGTATATGATTTAGTCCTTTTAAGTATAGGAATATCATCAAGACTTAATTTTCCGACACAATTGAGAAATTCTTGAATATGTTCTTTTCCCAAAATATTCCCTTGCCCCAAGAAAAAAGTTTTGGCATCCAGATTGCACGTACCCTCCATTTTAGGAGTTAGGCCATCATCTGTTTCTGCCATACCAAAATCACTCATGGTGACTTCACAACAAGATTGCACTAAAAAACAGATCTGACGGGAAAACGGAGAACGAAAAAGCGGGCGAATAAAAAGGCAAATTTTTGTGAAGTGGGGGAGGGGGAAACGAGAGGCAAAATGCAAATAATGTAAATTGCGAGGAGATGAGATTTGTGATTAGGAACCTGGTTGATGTTGAAGATCCTCCCCGGCAACGATGCTAGAAATTTCTTTTGATATCTGCTAGAACTACATCGGTATTTCCTCAAAGAGGAAGGGATGGTGCAGTATAGTGATGGTACGTATTTCCCTCAGTGATGAGACCAAGGTTATCGAACCAGTAGGAGAACCTCCTAACACCACGTAAACATCACCCGCACACAAATAACAAATACTCGCAACCCGACATGTTAAAGGGGTTGTCAATCCCTTTTGGGTACGGTGCCTCAAGTAGGTAAGATAACGTGAGATAATTGTGGTAGATAGGATCAATAGATCATGGAATAAATAAATTGCAGCAAGGTATTTCTGTATTTTTGGCTTAAAAGATCTGAAAATAAAAGAAAAGGAAAATAGATCACAAAGGCAAATATGATGAAAAGAGACCCGGGGGCCGTAGTTTTCACTAGTGGCTTCTCTCGAGAAAAATAGCAAACGGTGGGAAAACAATTACTGTTGGGCAATTGATAGAACTTCAAATAATCACGATGATATCCAAGCAATAATCATCATATAGGCATCACGTCCAAGATTAGTAGACCGACTCCTGCCTGCTTCTACTACTATTACTCCACACATCGACCGCTATCCAGCATGCATCTAGTGTATTAAGTTCATGGAAAACCAGAGTAATGCAATAAGAATGATGGCATGATATAGACAAGATCTATTTATGTAGAAATAGTCTCCATCTTGTTATCCTTAATAGCAACAATACATATGTGTCATTTCCCCTTCTATCACTGGGATCAAGCACCACAAGATCGAACCCATCACAAAGCACCTCTTCCCATTGCAAGATAAATAGATCAAGTTGGCCAAACAAAACCCAAATATCGGAGAAGAAGTACGAGGGTATAGTCAATCATGAATATACTAGATCAAAGAAGACTCAAATAACTTTGATGGATAAAAACATAGATCTGATCATAAACTCAAAGTTCATTGGATCCCAACAAACACACCTAAAAAAGAATTACATCATATGGATCTCCAAGAGACCATTGTATTGATAATCAAGAGAGAGAGAGGAAGCCATCAAGCTACTAACTACGGACCCGTAGGTCTACCAAGAACTACTCACGCAACTCACGCATCACCGGAGAGGCACCAATGGACATGATGAACCCCTCCATGATGGTGTCTAGATTGGATATGGTGTTTTAGGAACTTGCGGTGGCTATCATTGATTTTCATCGACTCCCCTTTGGTTTCTAGAATATTGGGGTATTTATAGAGCAAAGAGGCGGTTCGGGAGGCCAACGAGGACGGCACAACCCACTAGAGTGCGCCTGGGCCCCAGGCGTTCCCTGGTGGGTTGTGCTCCCATCGTTGGCCTCCCGTACCGCCTCTTTGCTCGTGCCCTGGTGGGTTGTGCTCCCCTCGAAGCTCCCCTCAGGTGCATTCCTAGCCCACTGGATGTCTTCTGGTCCAAAAAACATTCCACGAAAAGTTTCGCTGCGTTTGGACTTCGTTTGGTATTGATTTCTTACGATGTAAAAAAACATGTAGAAAACAACAACTCGCACTTGGCACTAGGTCAATAGGTTAGTACCAAAAAATGATATAAAATGACTATAAAATGATTTTTAAAACATCCCAGAATGATAATATAACAACAAGGAACAATAAAAAAGTATAGATACATTGGAGACGTATCAGGGGCGTGGCCACGCAGGCGTGGCTGGCGCAGTCAGCGGCGTCGCCACCTCCCCTGCGGCCGAAACGGGAGCAGGAGGCACCAAAGAAGGACAGCGCCAACAACATCCTAGCGACCACGCTCCACAGCATGCGGGCAGTGACATTATTCCATCTGTACCTCTCCACCCAACCGAAGGACGCAGCCGTAGCGGCCACGCTCACTCTAGGGCAAACTGCAACCGTCTAGCTACCCCCCTACGGGTACGGCCGCAGGGCACACGCCACCCTTGAATAAGCTGACCGAGCTGATGCGCCGAGTGGAGCCACCGATCCCCAGGCACATCCAGCTCGTCACCACGCCACCTTCACGACTGGCTCACAGTGACGGGAGAACGACATTACCACTATCGGTACCATCAGGAGTCAGATGTCATTACGGTTTATGTCATCATCCATGCCGAGCTCTGCTTTAGAGGCCCTGGCGCGGGCCCAACTCCTATTGAGGTTCCCGCCGGCGGTCGATCAGATGTATCAGTCGAGAGCCACCATCCAGAGCTTCATTGATTTCACCGAGGCGGGAGGATTGCAGCGAGCAGACACTTCACGACCTCCGCAGGCGGCGACAACGACCTGAGTCGCTGGCCATATCGCAGGTGCCAACCCCATGGCGCAATCCCCTCCGTGCCAGCTAGCGCAAGGGCCGCAGCCAGAATCACGCTACCAAGAGCCCAACGATGTATCGATGGCTTCATCTGAACCTCGAGCACGCTGGGATCAGCGGCGAGTCCTGGAAGATGGGTGGAGGGAAGACGCTCGCGTTACCATCGAACGATGCCAAGAAACCTGTCACCAGTCTGATAGGCCTAATGGCCCCGACATCGACGAGCCCACGCCCGATGAGAGCGGGCACCTGACTTTTGAGGTTGGGTGCCCCGCCTTCACTCTCGAGCTACGGCAAGTCCGTTGGACATCTGCTTGCACATTCAAGCCAGAAATACCAGAGAATTACGATGGAAGATTGAACCCGGTAGAGTTTTTGATCATCTACACCATCGTTGTTCAAGCTATCGGGGGAAGATACGAGAAGGTGTTCACCAACTACTTCCCTTTGCCACTCAATCCAAATGTGAGGTCTTGGCTAATGCACCTGCCAGAGAAATCCATCTTGACCTGGGCTGACTTGCGCCATGAGTTTGCTTGCGCCTTCACGGGTGGCCATCAAGTACCTGGGTGCCCAGTGACTTGCAGCTCCTCCCACAGAAGGAAGGAGAAAGCCTGTGGAAGTACATGCAGAGGTTCAGTTGAGTGCATAGGAACATTCCAGACATCCACTCGGTGGTTGTGATAGCTCCATTCCAGTCCAACGTGCGCAACCGAAGGATACATTCTAAAATGAATGTGTGGTTGCCCAATACCGTGAGTGAGTTGTACACTCTGGTCGATAAGTGTTCCCATGTAGAGGAGGGGAGGCGGCTCACAGGTGAAGAGGATGGCATCAATGTTGATTTAGATGCCGACGACGACGCCACCAACCAGAAGAAGAAGAGCAATAAGCACAATAAGAAGCGTAAGGATAAAGCCGTGATGACCGTTGAAGGATTGAGCGCACCTAGTACCGGCAAGAAGGCCAAAACCAAGGCCTAAGGCAAGGAATTGGCCCCATGCACTGATTGCCAGGAAGCCGCGGCTGCCGAGAAAGCTGGGAAGGGTGATGGGCCGTACTGCAAGACCCATTGGACCAAGGGCCACAATCTTCAGGAGTGTCATCAGGTTGAGCGACTTGTCAAGAAGAAGAGGGCTGAGTACAAGAAGCATGCCAAAGACAAAGACCAAGATGGCGCTGGCGAGAAGGGCTGAGGCAGCAGAGAGGGTGTCAGGACCCCGATCCTAAGTCACATTGATCTAGCATGTAACACACCATATCACTTTGTGGCCTCACACACGGTATTCCCATGGGTGCCACGTTACCTGGCCCGGGACCATTTGCGCCTTTTAGCTCACGTATATGATAGTGTCGCTAGCATCCATTCGCATAGAAACTGGGCCGACATGACTAGTCATGAACCCAAAGTGGCACTAATTTACAGGGACAGGCATACATGACGCAACAACGAATGTGTCGATCAACAACGTATGAAACCAAGTCATAGCAAGCTACATGGACTTAAAGGAACAACACATGACATTTCCACGAAGGGACAGACACAGGAACGAAGAAGGACACATGCCGGCCAGCCTAAGTGTTCTGGAGCAATAGCAAGTTACCAAGGCTCAGTGGAAGCACTAGGAGACATTTCCCGGTAAGACAGGCTGCCAAGGATAAACAAGTAGGTTGTCGGATCCCACACTTACCAAGCATTTCAATAATCATACACACAATATGCTCAACATGTGCAAATACAACATGGCATCACAACACGACTCTACAACTCATGGTATTTATTCAATAGGCTTCAGGCAGCCAAGTATTACAAACATGGGTCTCATGACCCAACATTCAGAGCATACAAGCAATAGAGGCATAACATGTCTGAGTACACACTAGTAGAAATGAAAAGGGCTGAGAAGCCTGACTATCTACAAGATCCTGCCGAGGGCACAAGATCGTAGCTGAGGTAACAAGCTAAACATCGAAGTCCACGTGGAACTACTAGTGAGACTGATGTCTCTCTTCAAAAACATAAATTAAGCAAACGTGAGTACAAATGTACCCAACAAGTAGATGGTGGGGTTTAACTGCAGCAAGCTAGTTTTGACTCAGTGGCTATCCCGAGCTACGATTGCAAGTAACTCTTTTGAGGTGGCGCACACGAGTCCACATATTCACCATATCAATAAACCACTATGGATCCACTCCTGTCTCTCTACGAGAACGCCATCCATAGCACTCACGCTTATCTTGCGCATTTTAGAGTATCCACTTCCACTTGTCTATGAACTATACAGGCAACCAAGAGGTCCTTTACCGCGGACACGGCTATTCGAATAGATAATGTTAACGCTGCAGGGTTGTACATCTTCACACACGCTCTCACCACTTATCGCCGTTTACACGACATGTACTCGGCAACCGTCAAGCAGAAGCCCAGCGAGGGTGTCGGCCACGACCTGACTAACCACACAAGTCCCTATTCCAAGTTTATCACGTATCCAGGTTCCATACGCAGGGAGTCTGGCCGAGGTTTCCACATACAGCCCCGAATGATGTGTACAGGGTTCTGAGACACCAAACGGGTGCCCGGCATACCCGGGCACGTGCGTACCACATCACAACCCACACCTCGGGTCAGTGCTACGCACAACCCCCAGCATACTACAAACACCAGAAACTACTTGAAACTCCCGGACAGAGGACAGGGGCGGTTAATAAGTCGAGAGGGTCCATTGGTTTCAGGCCCAACGCGTGGTAGTAGTTGTTCATGGATCACAAACACAGAACTCAGTTCCTGAGGATGGTTTCAATCAGACAACCCACCACGTACTCGTACATGGCCTCTCAGGGCTACCTTTACCAAATCGTGTTCACACACTTAGCTCACACACAGTAGGACATGTTCATCACCATTCCAATTCATCCCCGATGAATCAGACCTGGCCCAACTCTAAGCAGTAGCAGGCATGACAAACAAACATGAATTGTGTAGGCACATCAGGGCTCAAACAAATCCTACTCATTCTAGTGGGTTTCATCTACTTACTGTGGCAATGCCAGGTCATGCAGAGGAAAGGGGTTCAACTACCGCAACATGTAACAGATGAATCATTGTTGTCCTAATGCAGTAAAAGAGTGCAGGAGCGAGAGAGTGAGATTGTATCGGAATGAGCAAGGGGGGTTTGCTTGCCTGGAACTTCTGAAAATAGCATAGTTCTTCATTGGTGTCATCGAACTCATCGCCGGAACACGTCTACTAAGAGGGGACAAATACCGACAAACAAGGAAAAACACAATCAATGCAATGCAACAATATGATGCATGATCATGACATGGCAATATGAGTGTGTTGGGCTAATGCAACTACAACCAGATAGTTTTGAGTCATTTTGAACCAAAGGTTCAACCCCAAACTCAAATTATGCGCTTAAATAGTGCTTTTATCATGTTTTGAGCTAAACAGCAAGGTTAAGTTGTTTAAGCATGCATGAAACAAGTACAGATGGATATATTGGATTTTTCTGATCATTTTTCATATATTAAACTTTGAATTTGGAGTTACTTATTTATTTCTATGATTTTTAGAAGTTAGCACTATTTTTTGGAATTTCCTGAATAAGAATAAAACCACACAAGCCTATTATAGTGTCAGCATTGCGTCATGCTGACCTCAGCAGGTCAACAGACCCGGTCCAGGTCAACCTGACTAGTGGGTCCCACTGATCAGTGACCCCGTTGGCTAACAGGGTTTAAGTAAAACTAACTAAGCTAATTAACATGCACTAGGGCCCACTGTCAGCGTTTCAGGATTAGTTAGCGAGGTGATTATCCCCTAATACTGGTGATTAGCACTAATTAACATTTAGACTAATCCAGTTAGGGTCGGCCCCACATGTCATTGACTTAGGTGGGGTCCAGCCGGGGTCAAAGTGGGTCAAACACCAGCGGCGTTAAGTTGGCGGCGAGGCCAAGATGGCGGAGGCACTCGGATTTTGCTCTCCGGCAACCAAACGAGCGGCGGAGAGGCTCCATGAGACGCCCAGGCTCATGCGCATCCATTGTGGCAAGCGACAGCAGCTGGGGTGGCTGGAGCTGACGGCGGCGAGCTCTTTTGCGGCCACCGGAGCTCGGGCGGGATCGGGTTTGGCGTTATGGTGCACGGGAGGGGCAGCTGGTGGGTGCAACATGCTCCTAGGGGTGCACTAAGCGCGCTGATGGGCTCAGACACGGGTGGCAGCAGCTGTGGCTGCGGTGGTGCCAAGGACGGCGGGCGGAAGCTCACGGCTCCGGAGAAATCGACAGCTACGGGAAGCAAACAAGGCAGGGGAGAGAGGGGTTCCACGTACGACCTCACAACGAGGTCGTCAGTGATCTCAGCATGCTCGGGGATGACCAGCAAGCAGCAAATAGGGCGACGGCGGCCAGCGGGTCCGAGGTGGAAGACGAGCTCGAAGGCGTCTCTGTGGGGCGTCCGGGCTTGCTTGGCTTGGTTAGGGTGACGTAGCAGACGACGGCGGAGATCATGGGCAGCACGGGGAGGTGAGGGGAGCATGGTGGGCGTGGCTACGGTGAGCGGCGGCGACAGGTGTGTTCAGCGGCGCCTCGGAAAGAGAGCAGAGGAGGGGGAAGAGGTCCAGGGAGGAGCAAGGGATCAAAACGGCTCCAGGGGATCGCGTGGCGGCTTCAAAGCGACGGGGGGGGGGGCATGCAGGGAGGTAGGAGGTGGCTAGCGTGCATCGGGCATGCACCCGCGTCCTCCTAGCACGAGGTGGATGACGACTGGCAGCGCCAGATGGACTCGGTCGTGCTAGGTCGGACTAGTAGGCGCCATGTCAGTTCTCTCTCTCTCTCTCTCTCTCTCTCTGTTATTCTCTTTTCTATTTTTCTTTGGTTTTATTTAATTTTTGCCACTGTTTAAAATCAAAACAAATTCGAAAACAGTGAAAAATATCCTCTGGATATTTTTATGTTGCTAGATGGACTAATCCAAAAGCACATAAAATGTCCCAGGGTATTTGAAAATATATTCTATACATATTATGAATATAATTCCAAATGCAACTAAAATAATGATTTAATTTAAGTGCCCAAATTATTCCTTAAAAATGTTCATTATTTTTGGTTTGGTGCAAAACCTTTCCCAGAATATAACCAACATTACTTAAGGCTATTTTGGAAACATTGAATGCATTTTCCAGGGTTCTTTGCCCTACTTTTAATTAAATTTCCAAGGTTTCAACAATCCCCAATTCAAGTTTCAAAAATTTAAACATGGTGCATGGATGCTTATGCAGAGTCAGGCAAGGACTAAGCTACGGCTGCTACAGCTCACCCCCACTAAACAAGAGTCTTGTCCCGAGATTCAAGCATAGGGTAAGATGAAGGGGGGGACGCAAACTAACACAATCTTCATGATCCAGGTTGCACTTCATAAGGACGTCGATTCGATCACCATCTTTGTCTCGATGTCTTTCTCTGAGAACTCCAACCGACATGACAACAAGAGGAAAAGGAAAACTCTAGAAGGATCGATCTCCTCCAAGATCGAACAACTCAGGATCAACTCACGGGGTGAGTCATTGAAACATCTCTCGAGCTGAGACACGAAGCATACATCCAGAGGTATGGAGTGAAACAGATGACGAAGGTTCACTAGATAGGCAACAACTCCACATTCAAGAAGGTGCTGAAAGGTTGTCAACATAGTGAGGAGTTGAGTTTCCATGATACCATAACAAGACATCTTAGAGGAGGGTGACTCGTAGAATTATTACCTTAAGTGGCAAAAAGAATTACTTTTGATTCAGAGAACATTGAGATTCTCTATACCAGCCTAAGGTAATTCCCAAATGATTGTTTGATGGAGTTCGAGGGAGCGACATACTCGGACTAGGATGGATGATGTGGACTACCTTGTTGAAGACAACGCAATGGATGATTTTGCTTATCATCATAAATGGATGGAACCCATGGTAGCACCACTTTTGAGGATGATCCTGACCAGTAATTACTGAGAAGGGTAGTCCATGGTAGGATGGCACAATGGTGGTGCAAGCTGGAAACAAAATGCAAATGCTGGGAATGATTCTAGTAACTGGGGAGAAACTCAACAGTAGAGAGTGACCCACTGTTTGAAAGGTAATCGCATAATCGGAGAAACTGAGAGCGAATCCCAATTAATGCTAACGACAAATCCTAGCACTTGCGTGTGCTCTCAAGAACCTGAGCATTTCCGTATTCATCGAGGTTTTACCAATATCTGTGTCAAGGATCCTGGCAACACAACATACTACCATGATGAATAGTGATGGACGATGCAGATGCAAAGGAAGATAACACCTTCTCAGATTTCACCTTAGCGAGGCCAACGAAACAAAATATGGATGATCGACCGTCAGACACTTAGCACTCCACTTCTAATATTCTCCTTGATGTGCTAGCGTAACCCATTCATTGAAATGGTTTGGTATCTAGAACATCAAGTAACAGGTCGGACTTCGGGAGCTCAAGAATCATTAAGGAATAACTACAGAAGTAAATCCTGCGAGATCCTTATGGAGAGGTGGCCAACTTCCTCAATCAAGATACTACAATAATAGGTCTTCCGGCTGGTGTGTTGGCCACGACACCCACTTTACCGGGTTACAGGGAGACCAATATTATAGTTCTTGGAAAACGTTTCAACCATCATATCTGCCTGAAATTCAGATTTTGTGTAGCGACCAGACCTCAAACAGTCTGATCTCTGTGCATCAGGGTCATCCCTGGATCAATAATGCTGACACGCACAGTACTTGAAGGATTTATAACAGAGTAGCAATCACACACTTATTACATCGAATGTCTCCAAAGAGAACTTATTACAACAAATACGGCTTAAGGCCATCTAATAACGATAACAACAGAAGGTTTGGAAGATAAAGTGAGTCCATCAACTCCAACGGCATCACTGAGTATAGAACCACGATCCTAAGGCATCTTACTCGTCGTCTAAAAAGTCTGCAACATGAACATTGCAGCCCGAAACGGGTCAGCCCATGGAATATGCTGGCAATGTAACACATAGAGAGTAATGAAAGAATAATGCTATACTACATGCATATATGGCTGGTGGAAAGCTCTATGGTTACAGTTTTTGCATAAAGCCAATTTTTCCCTACTACAAAGGAATAAATTTATTTAACTATCATGGTGGTTGTTAAACATTGAGAATGGTTGACAGCATTCTCAATCCCAATTAAGTAAGATCGTCATTAAACAAACCCAACAATATTAATTAAAGTAACATGATGAGATTCACATGATAATCCAAGTACTAGATACTCACGACGTCGATAACCAGGGACACGGCTAACCATGATTAGTTTATACACTCTGTAGAGGTTTGCGCACTTTTCCCCACAAGACTCGATCTCCTCCGTTGGGATTCTCGCACTACATGGTGTTCGAGAAATGGATGATCGAGACATAGTCTTTCAGAAGCGCTAGCACCTTACGATCGGGTAGACAGTACCAACCGACATCCCCTACATCTG
Organism: Triticum aestivum; assembly: GCF_018294505.1. NCBI lineage: Eukaryota > Viridiplantae > Streptophyta > Magnoliopsida > Poales > Poaceae > Triticum > Triticum aestivum. Next base: position 233,709,294 of record NC_057804.1, on the reverse strand, counting down.
CTAGTCTACCACTGTAAGAGTTCGCACAACTTAGTCAACTATTCTAGAGCCCATAGTAGCTTGTGGCTGCACACGGAAGTTTCTAGCATGAATAATCTCATGATCCCTTTGGGCCTAGGTGGCGACCCAAAAGAAAAACAACAGGCAATCCTGGAATACCCAGGTACCTCAATCCACCCAGATGTGTATTAAAGTTGCCACATTAAATAAACCATTAAATTAACAATCTCACATCTGTCATGTATACACTCACCCAGTCCACGTCTACTAGCATAGCATGGCATAATAAGCAAACGTAGAAGTAACTCCCAAAGGTTTGATAATAAAACAGGTAATAGGTACTGCCTCATCTACTTCCCAAAACCCACATATTAACCAAATCCTAAAGCATGCAAGTGTTTGTGGATTGATCTAATGCATAAAAACTGGGTAAGAAAAGGGATATGATCAAAGTGTTACTTGCCTTGCTGATGATCCGTGAAACCTAGGGATTCGAAGTAGCAAGCGGCTCAATCTGGGTACACTATCGCAAACGAACCAACAAACATACAATAAGTACTCATCTAATGCATAGGTAAATCTCAAATAAGAGATCTAACCAGAAAGGTCAACTTAAGAACTCCGGCTTGCAAAAAGAATCAAATCGAATGAAGCAACGAAAGTGAAACGGCAAAAGAAACAGGCTTCGTTTACTAATCTGGACGTAATTCAAATTTTACAGAAGCAAAAACTTGTTTGAGTAGATTATTCGGAAGAGGGTTTCGAGACGAAACTCTAGGCGCTTGAATCGCCTGATTCCGATATCAGAAATCACAATCAGAAAAATCGCAGAATAAATCCGAGAAAAAGAAAAACAACAAACAGATTAATGAACGAACGTTCGTTATCTGGATCTAAACGATGAATGTGTTTGTTAAAATGAACGAACGAGCAAACACTCGCTAATTAACCTAAACCGAAGAAAAACCGATCTAGTAAAAAAAGGATCTAAAAAAACCAACGAAAACCGACGGAAAAACAGAACGGTTTTTCTAAAAAAACGGCGGCGGCGGCGGGGTCAACCTCGGCGTGTGGGTCTGGCGGCGGGGTCGGGTGGGCTGGGGCTGGCGGCGGCCCGGGGCGCGATATATAAAGGCCCCGGCCAGGGGAGTCCTTGCCGATCTCGGCCCGTAGTCGGTTCGGATTTTTTTTAAATATTTTCGCGCAGAAAATCAAACAAAAGAAATACTAAACAGACTCCAAAAATCCTGAAATAAATTTCCCCGACTTCTAAAATCAAGCGGTTTAGATGAACATTTATTTGGGGCCTAAATGTAATTTTGAAAAACAAGCATTTTTCCTAAATTCAAATAAAATAGCAATAAAATCCAAAATAAAATCTTATTTGATTTTTGTATTAAATCCTCAATATTTCTTTATTTTGGGAAAGTCATTTTATTCCCTCTCTCATATTTTTATAACTGAAATAATTGAAGATAAAATAAAGAAAATCAAATGATCCTATTTCCAAAATTTGAGAAAACTCAAATATGAAATTTATGAAATCCCCAACTCTCTCCGTGGGTCCTTGAGTTGCGTAGAATTTCTAGGATCGAGGCAAAAATGCAATAAATATGATATGCACTAATTATCTATTTGTATAACATTCCAAATTGAAAATTTGGGATGTTACAAACCTACACCCCTTAAGATGAATCTCGCCCTCGAGATTCGGGTTGGCTAGAAAATAGGTGAGGGTGGTCCTTCAGCAGATCTTCCTCTCTCTCCCAGGTGGCTTCATCCTCGGTGTGGTGGCCCCACTGAACTTTGCAAAACTTGATAACCTTGCCGCGGGTGACTCGGCTGGCATAATCAAGAATCTTAACTGGTCTCTCCTCTTAGGTCAAATCACTGTCCAACTGAATCGCCTCTAGCGACACTTTATCTCTCAGCGGTATATCAACCATCTCTGGGTGGCACTTCTTCAACTGAGAAACGTGGAACACGTCATGAACTCCGGACAATCCCTCAGGCAATTCCAACTTGTATGCAACTTCTCCCATTCGCTCCAAAACTTTGTATGGTCCCACAAAACGCGGTGCTAACTTTCCCTTGACTCCAAAACACTTAACTCCTCGAATTGGTGATACACGAAGATATAATCTATCTCCGACTTAGTAAACTGTCTCCTTGCGTTTTAAATCTGCATAACTTTACTGCCTGGACTGGGCTACCTTGAGCCTGTCATGAATCAACTTCACTTTCCGTTCAGACTCCTTAATCAATTCTGGTCCAAACAACTGGCGGTCTCCAACTTCATCACACGACAAATGGGTCTTGTACCTCCTTTCGTATAAGGCTTTGAAAGGGGCCATCTTCAAACTGGATTGATAACTGTTGTTGTAAGAGAACTCTGCATATGGCAAATTGTCGTCCCAACTTGATCCGTAATCTAGCGCACAAGCTCTCAGCATATCCTCCAAAATCTGATTGACTCTCTCGGTCTGTCCATCTGTCTGCGGATGAAAAGCTGTACTGAACTCTAGCGTGGTACCCAAAGTTTTGTGCAACTGATTCCAGAACTTTGAGGTAAACTGGGTTCCTCTTTCTGATACAATGCTCCTTGGAACTCCATGCAGACATACGATCATGGTCATCTATATCTTGGCCAACTTAGCACTGGTGTAAGTTGTCTTCACTGGAATGAAATGTGCTACCTTCGTCAAACGATCGACTACAACCCAAATCGAGTCATAGCCTGAACGAGTCCTGGGCAATCCTGTGATAAAATCCATGCCTAGTTTATTCCACTTCCATTCGGGTATTGGCAATGGTTGTAACAATCCTGCTGGCTTTTGATGCTCTGCCTTTACTCTCTAACATACATCACAAACTGCTACATACTCCGCAATATCCTTCTTCATTCCGGTCCACCAGAAAGTGTCCTTCAAATCCAAATACATCTTGGTATTTCCTGGGTGAATCGAATACGGCGAATCATGGGCCTCCTGTAGAATCAACTTCCTGATCTCCGGGTCATTAGGCACATAAACATGGTCTTCAAACCATAAGGTATCGTACTCATCCTCATGAAATCCCTTAGCTTTACCTTTGCTCATCTTCTCCTTTATCTCGGAAATTTCCTTGTTGGCCTTCTGAGCTTCTCTGATCTTATCCATCAAAGTCGACTGAATTTCCAATGCTACTACATAGCCTCTCAGAACTATCTCTAAACATAGCTCACGAAGGTCCTCGGCTAACTCCTTCGGCAACCCTCCGGTCATGAGTGTATTGACATGGCTCTTACGGCTCAATGCGTCGGCTACTACGTTAGCCTTTCCGGGGTGATACTGCAACCTCATATCATAATCTTTGATGAGGTCCAACCATCTCCTTTGCCTGAGATTCAACTCCTTCTGCGTGAAAGTGTACTTCAAACTCTTGTGATCTGTATACACCTCACAATGATTTCCGATAAGAAAATGTCTCCAAGTCTTCAACGCATGTACTACGGCTGCTAACTCCAAATCATGCGTGGCATAATTTAACTAATGAGGTTTAAGCTGTCGTGAAGCATACGAAACAACTTTTCCCTCCTGCATAAGCACTGCTCCAAGTCCTCGACATGAAGCATCGCAATACACCTCGTAATCCTTGCTCTGATCTGGTAGAATCAACACTGGCGAGGTAACCAAATGTTTCTTCAATTCTTGGAAACTGGCCTCACATTCCTCAGTCCAAATGAACTTGGTATCATTCTTCAACAATTCTGTCATGGGCTTTGCAATCCTTGAGAAATTCTCAATGAATCTCCGGTAGTATCCTGCCAGTCCAAGGAAACTCCGGATTTCTCCTACTGTTGTTGGTGCTACCCAATTTGTCATGGTGACAACCTTGGTGGGGTCTACTGCTATTCCTTCTCTGGATATAACATGTCAGAGGAATCCAACTTCCTTCAACCAAAATTCACACTTGCTGAACTTGGCGTATAACTGGTGTTCTCTGAGCTTCTCAAGTACCAAACACAAATGCTCCTTATGCTCCTCTTTGTTCTTCGAGTAGACCAAAATATCATCAATGAACACCACGACGAACTTATCCAGAAACTCCATAAATACTTTGTTCATCATGTTCATGAAATAGGCAGGTGCATTAATCAGACCAAATGACATAACAGTATACTCATACAGCCCGTACCTGGTGGTAAAAGTCGTCTTAGGTATATCCTGATCTTGAATCTTCAACTAATGGTATCCTGATCGCAAATCGATCTTGGAAAATACCTTTCCTCCTTGCAATCGGTCAAACAGATCATTTAGCATCGGCAGTGGGTACTTGTTCTTGATGGTTACTACATTCAATCCTCGATAATCAACAACCATCCTCAATGATCTGTCCTTCTGCTCCACTAGAAGTATTGGAAATCCCCAAGGCGAAGTACTTGGGTGAATATAACCTTTATCCAGTAACTCTTTAATCTGCTTCTTAATTTCCTCCAAATCCTTAGCGGGCATCCGGTACGGTCTCTTAGATATTGGTCCTGTGCCTGGCAAAAGCTCAATCAAAAACTCGATGTCTCTATCCGGTGGCATGCCTGGCAACTCTTCTGGAAATACATCAGGAAAATCCTTCACTACTGGTACTTCCTCCTGCACAACTCCTGATAAGGAATTTACGTGAATCCTTTTCGGCTCATGTCTTGATACATACTTGATCCTCTTTCCTTCTGGCGTTGTAAGCAAAATCGTCTTACTGGCGCATTCAATGTTCCCTCCATACTTCGATAACCAATCCATGCCTAATATCACATCCAATCCTTGTGATTCCAATAATATTAGGTCCGAGGGAAACACGTAGTTACCAATCCTTAATGGTAACCGATCACACCATAGTCTAGCCATATATTTTGCTCCAGGCGAGGTTACTAACATGGGTGATGTAAGGACTTGGGTTGACAGTTTATACTTATCCACAAATCCCCTTGATATGTATGAATGCGATGCACCAGTATCAAAAAGAACGAGTGCAGTAAATGACTTAACCAAAAACTTACCTATTACTGCATCGGGCTAGGCTTCAACCTCCTCCACGCTAACATGGTTCACCTGTCCTCTATTGAAAGGGTTTTGCTTCTTCCCAGAGCTTCCATTGCCATTTCCATTCTGGCCTTCAGGACATTCATTGGCGTAATATCCGGTCTTTTGGCACTTAAAGCAAGTGACTTGACTCAGATCTCTCTTGGCTGGGGTTGCAGGGTTGGTACGGTTCTGGCCATTGCTTCCTCCATTTCCCGTTACCATTCTTGGAACCATTATGGTTGTGTGAACTACCACCTCCATGGGTATGCTGGAACTGTACTCCCGATTTCGGGGTAAAACGTGGCTTCTGCTGAGCTCCAGAATTGTACTTCCCTTGTCCCTACTTCCTCTTGCGGTTCTCAATCTGCTCGTGCTTCCCTTCAATCATGAGAGCTCTATCTACCAACTCTTGGTAGTTATTGAAACTTGCTACCATCAATTGCATGCTCAGCTCATCATTCAATCCTTCCAGAAACTTCTCTTGCTTAGCTGCATCCATAGCAACGCCATCTGGGGCATAACATGCTAGCTTACTAAAGTCATCCACATACTGGCCAACTATACGTCCTCCCTGGCATAAGTTGCAAAACTCACGCTTCTTCATGGCCATTGCTCCTGCAGAAACATGGGCAGTACGGAAAGCCTGCTGAAACTGATCCCATGTGACAGTGTCTACTGGATAGGTTGCTATGAAATTCTCCCACCATGATGCTGCGGGTCCTTCAAGCTGATGTGCGGAAAATCGCACCTTCTCCGCATCTGTGCATCCTACAGTGGTCAACTCCCTGGTTGTCTTGCGAAGCCAATCATCTGCAACAATTGGCTCGGTGCTACTAGAGAACACCGGTGGATTCAGCCTAAGAAAACGAGTTAAGTGATCCACAGGCGGTGGTGGTGGTGGTGGGTTGTTGTTGTTGTTGTTGTTCCCCTGATTCTAATTCTGGCCTAGTATCTGCATCAATGCATTCTGCTGCTAGATCAACTCAGTGAGCTCCAGTGGGAAAGCAAATCCATTGTCATGTCTCGGAGGCATCTGAGGGTTTAGAAAAGATGAGAATACAGAATAGAATGAGGTCTAGAGGGAAAACACTACCCATATGCACATGCGAGAAATGCACTCAAAACACTTCATTCAAACAAGCAAGGGCATACAACGGTCTATCTATCGTTACAAGAGTGCTCAAACTATACTAGATACATGGAGGGAAATACTACTATTGTTATGGTGGTCTACTAGAAAAACTGCTCCGATGAAGACTCCATGATATCTGCTCCAGCTTCATCAACATAGTCATCATCACTATCGTCCGGGTCCGGGTCGGTGTCGTCGATGATGATGTAGTTCTCTAGACAAGTGCAATCTTCATTTTCTCCAGTTGCGGGAAATCCCATAAACACTCTTAGCTTCTTCTTTAGATCATCATTCTTCTCTACTAGCACTTCTATTTCCTCCTCATATACATCATGTGTAGACTTGAGTTCTTCCTCTAGTTCCGTGATCTTGGTCATGGCCTTCTTCAGATCCATCATGCCTGCGCACATCTGGTTCTCCTGGCGTCGAATGTGCTGGTTTAACTCCTGGATGAAAGCTACAATTGATCTTTCCTTCCTGGTGCTGATCATCTCCCATTGCTCATCTCAGCGCCCACAAATCCGGTAGATAGTATCCTTAAGCTCCTTGTGGTAAACTTCTCCAATATGTCCCATGGCGATGTAGGCTGCCATGCTCTTTCCTAGACTCCAGGTCGGTGTATCAAAGGAAAACTCTATGGGCTTAGTGACGGGCATGAACGTCCTTCCTGGAACTTGAACTTGAATCATCCAGCACTCCTCTTCAGGTAAAGTGGCATCGTAGGTCCCGGTGAAGCTTGGTACTCCGATGTTCAGGTATCTAGTGACTTCCTTCAGGTGTCGTCCAAATGGTGTATCTTCATCCGGTTGCGTGAACTTGTTCCTTGCATCCACCATCCTAAAAGAGAATAGAAAAGATGAGGAGTCAGAAATGAGAAGAGAGAGTAGTGATCTAGGGCTTTAGCTTAGTGGTCGTGTCCTATAGTCAGCGTGTGCTATGATACCATCTTGTAGCGACCAGACCTCAAACAGTATGATCTCTGTGCATCAGTGTCATCCCTAGATCAGTAATGCTAACACGCACAGTACTCGAAGGACTTATAACAGAGTAGCAATCACACACTTATTACATCGAATGTCTCCAAAGAGAACTTATTACAATAAATATGGCTTAAGGCCATCTAATAACGATAACAGCGGAAGGCTTGGAAGTTAAAGTGAGTCCATCAACTCCAACGGCATCACCGAGTATAGAACCACGATCCTAAGGCATCTTACTCGTTGTTTGAAAAGTGTGGAACATGAACGTTGCAGCCCGAAATGGGTCAGCGCATGGAATATGCTGGCAATGTAACACATAAGTAATGAAAGAATAATGTTATACTACATGCATATATGGCTGGTGAAAAGCTCTATGGTTAAAGTTTTTGCATAAAGCCAATTTTTCCCTACTACAAAGGAATAAATTTATTTAACTATCATGGTGGTAGTTAAACATTGAGAATGGTTGACAGCATTCTCAATCCCAATTAAGTAACATCGGCATTAAACAAACCCAACAATATTAATTAAAGTAACATGATGAGATTCACATGATAATCCAAGTACTAGATACTCAAGACGTCCATAACCGGGGACACGGCTAACCATAATTAGTTTATACACTCTGCAGAGGTTTGCGTACTTTTCCGCACAAGACTCGATCTCCTCCGTTGGGATTCTCACACTACATGGTGTTTGAGAAACGGATGACCGAGACATAGTCTTTCAGAAGCGCTAGCACCTTAAGATCGGGTAGACAGTACCAACCTACATCCCCTACATCTGCTAGTCTACCACTATAAGAGTTCGCACAACTTGCTAGAGCCCATAGTAGCTTGTGGCCGCACACGGAAGTTTCTATCATGAATAATCTCATGATCCCTTTGGGCCTGGGTGGCGGTCCAAAAGAAAAACAACAGGCAATCCTGGAATACCTAGGTACCTCAATCCATCCAGATGTGTATTAAAGTTGCCACCCTAAATGAACCATTAAATTAACAATCTCATATCTGTCATGGATACACTCACCCAATCCACGTCTACTATCATAGCATGGCATAATAAGCAAACATAGAAGTAACTTCCAAAGGTTTAATAATAAAACAGGTAATAGGTACTGCCTCATCTACTTCCCAAAACCCACATATTAACCAGATCCTAAAGCATGCAAGTGTTTGTGGATTGATCTAATGCATAAAAACTGGGTAAGAAAAGAGATATGATCAAAGTGTTAATTGCCTTGCTGATGATCCATGAAACCTTGGGATTCGAAGTAGCAAGCGGCGCAATCCGGGTACTCTATCGCAAACAAACAAACAAACATACAATAAGTACTCATGTAATGCACGGGTAAAACTAATAAAAGATCTAACCATAAAGTTTAACTTAAGAACTCCGGTTTGCAAAAAGAATCAAATTGAACGAAGCAACGAAAGTCAAACGGCGAAAGAAATAGGCTTCATTTACTAATCTGGACCTAAGTCAAATTTTACCGAAGCAAAAACTTGTTTGAGTAGATTATTCGGAAAGAGGGTTTTGAGACGAAACTATAGGCTCTTGAATCGCCTGATTCTGGTAAACGAGCGAAAAGTTATACTAATATGAAAATCGGATCAGCAATCGCGATCAGAAAAATCACGGAATAAATCCGAGAAAAACAAAAAACGACGAACAGATTAACGAATGAACGTTCGTTATCTGGATCTAAATGATGAACATGTTTGTTAATACGAATGAGCGAGCGAACGCTCGCTAATTAACCTAAACCGAAAAAACCGATCTAGTAAAAAAACGGATCTAAAAAACCGACGGAAAAACCGAACGGTTTTTCTAAAAAAACGGCGGCGGCGGCGTGGTCAACCTCGCCGTGCGGGTCCGGCGGCGGCAACGGAGGAGGGGTCGGGTGGGCTGGGGCTGGCGGCGGCCCGGGGAGTGATATATAAAGGCCCCGGCCAGGGGAGTCCTGGCCGATCCCGGCCGGTAGTCGGTTCGAATTTTTTTTAAATATTTTCACGCAGAAAATCAAACGAAAGAAATACTAAACGGACTCCAAAAATCCTGAAATAAATTTTCCCCGACTTCTAAAATGGAGACGATTTAGATGAACATTTATTTGGGGCCTAAATGCAATTTTGAAAAACACGCATTTTTCCTAAATTCAAATAAAATAGCAATAAAATCCAAAATAAAATCTTATTTGATATTTTTTATTAAATCCTCAGTATTTCTTTATTTTGGGAAAGTCATTTTATTCCCTCTCTCATATTTTTATAACTGAAATAGTTGAAGATAAAATAAATAAAATCAAATGATCCTATTTCCAAAATTTGAGAAAACTCAAATATGAAATTTATGAAATCCCAAACTCTCTCCGTGGGTCCTTGAGTTGCATAGAATTTCTAGGATCGAGGCAAAAATGAAATAAATATGATATGCAATAATGATCTATTTGTATAAATTCCAAATTGAAAATTTGGGATGTTACATTTGGTTAGTGTCAGAATATTCCAGACTCATCAAGTCTAGAAAGAAAAATGAAAGTTTGCAACACAAATCGACGAGATGACATTGCGAGATTCTCGGGGGATTAACTACGATAGCAAGCCCCAAAACATGAGCTGGTTCTGCTACCCACATGTGAACATGTTGTCCCAGACAAACATGACCACATAGTAGTATTACAACGAAACACTACCGAGTTCAGGTGGGGAACCCTCATCGAGGATATCGAAGTCTTTACGCAAGTCCATGGATTAGATCCCAAGCATAGACTTGTCTTCCTTGAAAAAGTCAATCAGTGGCTTGGTGTGCTAGGAACACATATAGAATGGAGGTGGCCAACCTACCAAACCATAGAGTACTTCGCACATGTGCATGACCAACTTGGGACGATTCCAGAGGAAGCAAAAACAATCTTTCTCGGATCCATTGCGGCAACTTACATCAAGTTCACGTGAATTAGAGAAAGTCACTCCTTTCATCTAAGCATATGCTTCATGAACGGAACATGAAGATAATGCTTATAAAGTTTCAAATACTAGTTGGAGGTTCAACACGAATTATGGAGAAGATAACAATGTTGCTGATGGGCTCAACAACAATTCATCCAGGTTTCCGTATAAGTGGAATTCCACAATTATGTGAACAAGGTGATAGCATCGGTCTGACCCAAAGATATAATGGTGTATGCTCGAGGGATCAACCACAAGTAAGACAACATTATGAACATTGTTAGTTCTGATTTGATTTGACAATAACCCATACTCAAATCAATGATTGGATAAGACAATAGCGCCGACAATTGATCACGAGGATCAGTCAATGAAGACATCAACTTTCTTCAACACAGATACACATGATATCCCTTAAAATGAACTAAGTCGGACAAGATTTTATCTTCCAACTCTCCAAGTTTTTGTTTAGCTTAACCAACTAGCTCAGGGGTATCCAACACAGATTCTTAGAGAAGGGGGTGGTTACAAGGAACCAATTTCATCATGAGCTCAACATAACAGTCAGGGAACAACCTGGTAATACTTCCGAGAAGATATTCGGAAAATCACAAACCAGTAATATGTTATTAAGCTCGAGAAAAATCTTGCTTCCGAGGCAAGATGATATGACCAAAAAACCGAGGGATTAACACAATCCTAACTCATTGATCGAAGAGTGCACCAGAAATAAGGACTAGGTATCACAATCAGTCTTAGAATGAGGATTCAATAACCAACACGCCAAGAATGAAATTATTGTCCTTTAACTACGAAGCAACAAGGTTGCTAGGAGTATTGATTTCACACATCATAGTTCACCTGTCGACATTCTAATTGCAACAACACGGTAGCCGAGAAATGAATTATGAGGGTGAGAAGTATCACTGTATCAAGAGTTCATAGGATGGTGTGCAATTCCCATGATATTCTTTATATAAAGAAGGTAATACTCCAAGGTAGAACAGAACAAGAGCTAGATTAGCATTTTGATCTGCGGAATACGACTGCTTTGACCCAATCCTGGAAATGGATAAGGTACTGGGTTTGTTTCTCCTAATCATTCTGGAATAGAATGGCTTGACGGACCAAAAGAGTAATAGGCATCGATAAACATGATTGCACAACTACTCCTTACTATCAATTGATAGACGAGGGCCAGAAAACAACTAAAGAGGGACAACTCAAAAGAACATATGATTTTCTGAGTTGTGGATGCATAGATTAGCATGTCGAACGAGTTCAACAAATTTCTTCCGGATAAACCATGTGGAGAAGGTAGAACTGGCGGAGTCACATCATAGAATTGAGAACTCGTCAAGAGCACTCTGGTTGTGATCTTTTAGTTCAGCAAGGAACTTCTGCCATAAGCAGTTCATGGTATTTGGAAGAAGGATATACCATGAACCTCGAGGACTATCGCAAAGTTTACTAATAACCTAAATGAATGAGCAAACACTATTTACACGAAGTAGGTAGGGTGAATTTCAGAAATAGAATACCTACTATTAAGTGCCATCATGGGATGCTTTCGAGAATGACAGCCAGAATTATCACACTAGGATCACAAAACATGGCTAGATTACTAGGCGATTAACTAAGACACCTAGGGTCATAATAATATCTCCAACCTATATACCGAGGCAATGAAGTACCTCAACACACTAGCTAGTGTGGTTAATCTGGCAAAAGGAGCATCGGGAACATAAAGGAATGGTTTGCAAATGCATTAGACTATTTAGAAACCTAGGATCACTCGGACAGCATGACGGCTATAAATGCTTAAAAATATTTGAGACATCCTGCAAAATGGTGGCATAACCATTCGATCATCATAATATCAAGGTTCCAAGAACAACTATAAACATACAGAAATAGTAGGAACTGAACTGAGGCTTGTAACCATCAGTCCTATAAGTCTACGAATTAGTAACAGGTGATCCTGATAGAAAGAAGGGAAACCCTAGTTCCCTAACCCCGTAGGAAAGGTAGGATGACATGGATCAGAAGGGCATAAGGTATAAGGAGTAAAAAAGCCTTACGTTCCCATCCACAAATAATTCCCTTATATGACTAAAGAATTTCTAGACTCAACTTCGACTAGTTTGGCTTGGTAATCCTAGAGACATGAGGTGGCAGGGAGGTAAGGAGGCAGGAGGTGGATGGCGCGCGTCGGGCACGCGCCTGCGTTCTCCTGGCGCGAGGTGGACGACGTCTGGCAGCGCCAAATGGACTGGGCCGTGCTGGGCCAGACCAGTAGGCGCCAGGTCAGTTCTCTCTCTCTCTCTGTTATTCTCTTTTCCAATTTTCTTTTGTTTTATTTAATTTTTGCCACTGTTTAAAATCAAAACAGATTCAAAAATAGTGCAAAATATCCTCTGGATATTTTTATGTTGCTAGATGGACTAATCCAAAAGCACATAAAATGTCCCAGGGTATTTGAAAATATATTCTATATGTATTATGAATATAATTCCAAATGCAACTAAAACAATGATTTAAATTCAGTGCCCAAATTATTCCTCAAAAATGTTCATTATTTTTGGTTTGGTGCAAAACCTTTGCCAAAATATAACCAACATTATTTAAGGCTATTTTGGAAACATTGAATGCATTTTCCAAGGTTCTTTGCCCTACTTTTAATTAAATTTCAGAGGTTTCAACAATCCCCAATTCAAGTTTTAGAAATTTAAACATGGTGCATGGATGCTTATGCAGAGTCACGCAAGGACTAAGCTAGGGCTGTGACAGCGGTTCACCCCAGCAGGGCTCCTCAGCATGAAGGGAAACCCGCTAGAGGTCGTGAGAAGAAGGATTGCGATGACGAGAGTGACGAAGGAGATGAAGAGGCAGCCAGCGAGCATGAGTTCCAGAAAGCCACTGATGCCCTACACATTGACGGGGGTGCGTCTTTGAACTCCTCTCACTGCCAACTTAAACAATGGGCGTGTGAAGTCAATGTCGTGGAGCCAGTGCCACATTCTTGGAAGCCGCTCAAGTGCTCCCGCACGCCCATCATCTTTGATGAAGAGGATCACCCTGACCGCACCACTCCAGTAGAGTGCTTGTCGTTGTTGGTCTCACCAACAATCCGCAACCTCAAAGTCACAAAGATGTTGGTTAGCCCTGCGGCCGGGTTGAATCTAATTTCTCCAAAGGTCCTCAGCAAACTCCAGATAGCAGATGAAGAACTCAAGGTTAATGGTACATTACAAGGGATCAACCCCGGTAGGAGTCTTCCTAAGGGGAAGATTACACTGCCAGTAATCTTTGGGGGCAAGTAAAACTACTGGACTGATAAGATTGTATTTGATGTGGTTGACCTCTGCCTGCCGTACAATGGAATCCTTGGTCGCCCAGCCCTAGCCAAATTCATGGCGGCATCCCACTGTGCCTAAAACACTCTGAAGATGCCGAGGCTAATGGGCGTCATTTCCATTCCATCGGACATGAAAGATGCAATCATATGTGTGGATAAGATGTACTGGGAAGCAGTCGCTATAGAGGCCGCGGAAGCTGATGTACCCGCCAAGGAAAGCAAGGAAAAGAAGGAAGCTAGTATGGACGCCAGCGAGGAATCCGGGAAGCGCACCACTTCGGAGTGCGCTACGCCTGTTGGTGACTTGTCGGAGAGTTCCAATAGCAAGATATCCAAGGCTGTTGTACCTCCTGTGAAGCAGGTCCTAGAAGGGCTGGCTGGCACTGACGGTACATTTACTCTCAGCGCCACCCTCGACAACAAATAGGAAAGCGCTCTCGTTTCCTTCCTGTGGGCAAATGTTGATGTGTTCCCATGGCAACCATCTAGCATCCTGGGTGTTCCCAGGGAGGTTATCTAGCCCACCTTACTGTCTACCCACATGCCCGACCCATCAAGCAGAAGGTTCGGAAGCAAGCTTTTGAGCGGAAGTAGTTTATTGCCGAAGCGATCAAGAAACTTGAGGCAACTGGTTTGGTCACAGGAGTATTGCATCCAACGTGGTTAGCGAATCCAATGGTGGTGCGCAAGGCGAATGGCAAATGAAGGCTTTGCATAGGTTTCATAGATCTAAATAAAGCATGCGCGAAGGATCCATTCCCCGTACATCGACTAGATTATGGATTCCACCTCCGGGTGTGACCTTCTTTCCTTTCTGGATGCCTAATCCGGATAACACCAGATCTTCATGTCCAAGGAAGGCGAAGAGAAGATCGTGTTCATAACCACATGTGGCACGTACTGCTTTCTGCAGATGCCCTTCGGGTTGAAAAGCGCGAGATCCACTTTTGCAAAAGCAGTACAGAATGGCTTTGAGTCCCAATTACACGGAAATATTGAAGCCTACATGTCGATATAGTGGTCAAAACCAAGGAAGGAATGACTCTCATTCAGGATTTGGAAGAGAACTTTGCACATCTTCACAGGATCAACTTGAAGTTGAACCCCGAGAAGTGTGTGTTTGGAGTTCCTTCCAGCAAGCTACTTGGCTTCTTCGTGTCCCATCGGGGGATAGAGGTCAACCCTGACAAGATCAAGGCTATTGAGCAGATTCAAGCACCAAAGGTAGTTAAGGACATGAGATGTTTGACTGGATGTGTTTCACACTAAGCAGGTTCATTTTCATGTCTGCCGAGCACGCCTTGCCATTCCTCAAAATCTTGAAGAAGGAGGGGCCCGTGGAGTGGACCCCGGAGGCAGATGTTGCGCTACAAGATTTGAAGACCTATATGTCCTCTGTGACCACCTTGGTCGCTCCCAAACCACAAGAGTCGTTGCTGCTGTACTTAGCGGCAACCAATCAAGTGGTTAGTGCGGCACTAGTGGCGCAACGGGAAGTGGATGAAGTGGCAGCCGCAACCACCGTCCCCTCCGGAGAAGAAAGCACCCATCCTGGCAAGGTCAGGTACAGTTCAAGACAATGAAGAGCAAGGCAGTGGAGACAGTTCCAAGATCACGGCAAGGAAGAAGGTGGTGCAGCACCTAGTCTACTTCACCACCTCCCTCCTGCAAGGGGCTAGATCGAGGTACACTAGCGTACAAAAGTTGATTTTTGGCCTCGTCATGGCCTCAAGAAAAATGTGCCACTACTTCAAAGCCCACGAGATCACGGTTGTCACCCGCTTCCCTTTGCAATGCATATTCACAAACCACGAGGCCACTAGCAGAATAGTGGAATGGGCCTTGCAGTTATCCATCTTTGATTTTAAGTTAGGGAGCACGTCAACTATTCAGAGCAGAGCGCTGGCAGAGTTCATTCCGGAGTGTACGCCAACCCCGATGAAGAGGTATTGGAGATAGTCATTCCCGACAAGGAAGCGTCCTAAGAATGGATTATGTACTTTGATGGTGCCTTCTCCCTACAGGGTGCAGGAGCTGGCGTGCTTCACGTTTCTCCCACTAAGGAGCACCTTAGGTACGTCATTCAAATATATTTACCCCGGGAGAAGGGTAACAACAATACTACGGAGTATGAAGGACACCTTGCCGGGCTCAGGATTGCAACAGAGCTGGGAATCAAGAAGCCGATCATCCGCAAAGACTTGCAGCTTGTGGTGAGACAAGTAAACAAGGATTACTAAAGCCCATTGATGGAGGCATACATCAAGGAAGTGGGAAAGTTGGAGGAGCGCTTTGACGGATTACAAACAGAGCGTGTGCCACGTGCGAAAAATAGCACTGTTGACCGTTTGTCAAAGTGTGTTGCGCAGAAACTCCCTGTGGAACCAGGGACTTCTGTTCTTCATCTAACTCAGCCCTTCGTCTCACCAGCAACAATGGCCAGAAAGAGGAGGAAACTGGACTTGGCAAGCCTCTCCGGGCAGAGCTTTTCGAAGCCCCTGGCAGAGAGTTGGCGGGAACAACTTCCCTTTGATCGATGAGCTACACCCTCCTGCCAAACTACCAATCCTTGCGGTTGAGGCATGCGCTCCCGTGAACGAGGATGTGTCGCTGGTCCTTGTTGTTGAGCCTCAGGCTCCAACTTGGACACGGCACATCGCTCGTTTCCTCCAAATAGGAGAACTTCCCGAAGAGCAAGAAGAAGCTACAAAAGTAGCCCAGAGGGTCATTATGTATCAGTTCGTTCATGATATGCTATACAGAAGAAGGCCCAACAGTGTGAAGCTGAAATGCATTTGCGGGTAAGAAGGAAAGGAACAGCTGGCAGAGATGCACAAGGGTATGTGTGTCTCCCACATCGGATCAAGGTCCTTGGTTGGAAAAGCATTCCGACAAGGTTTCTACTGGCCCACACCCCTCCAAGATGCAATTGAGCTACTCACCAAGTGTGAAGCCTGCCAGTTCCACTCCAAGAATATCCATCAGCCTACTCAAGCTCTCCAAACGACCCCTTTGTCATGGCCTTTTTTTGTTTGGGGGACTTGACGTCTTAGGCCCCTTCGCCCGGGCTATCGGGGGATTTAAATTCTTGTTTGTCGCAATCGACAAGTTTACAAAGTGGCCGGAAGTGGAGCCCGTGAAAAAGGTGACCGCACAGTCACCTATCAAGTTGTTGAAAGGATTGGTGTGCCTCCTCGCGGTACCTGCCTGAATCATCACTGAGAATGGCTCCCAATTCACAAGTCGCGCCTTCGTGCAATACATTCATGCCCTCAGAAGCAAAATCTCATTTGCCTCTGTTGCCCGTCCCAGAAGCAACAGAAAAGATGAGAGGGCAAATGATGAAGTGTTGTGAGGCCTCAAGACAAGAACATTTGATACGCAATAGAAGTGTGGCACGCGATGGATTGACAAGCTGTCGGTGGTTCTTGGGTCCCTCCGTACGTCAACAAATTGAGCTACCGGATAGATTCCCTTCTCCCTACTCTATGGGGCAAAGCAGTTATCCCCACGGAACTCATATATGGGTCATGTTGAGTGCTTGCCTATGATGAAGTAGCGCAAGAACAGCACCGGCGTGACGACACTGTGCAACTTGAGGAGAACCGTCTCCGGGTTGCTACGCGTGCTACACGCTACCAGCAAGCCCTGCATCACTATCACAGCGCAGGGTTCACGCTGGAGCTTTAAGGAAGGTGACCTTGTCCTTAGGCGCTTTCAGTCCGCCAATGGAACAAACAAGTTGACACCAAAGTGGGAAGGCCCTTACCGGGTAGTACGAGTCACCATACCTGGCGCACTCCGTCTGGAAACTGGAGATGGCATTCATTTGCAAAACTCGGTAAGTTCTACCCGTAAGGCACGGCTGTCGGGCCCTGCCCGGCAGCCATCCTTTTGTACAAGATTTGTCGAAGCTGCGTGTAACCCTTTATACAAAGCCAGGCGCAGACCTTGAGCAACAGAGACATAAACGAAGCGCTGGGAGCCCCAAACAAGATTGCATGGATGCATAAGCATATCAGGGGCATAGCATGATCATGTAGATAAAATCACATGTAGCTCTGTTTTCATTTGCACTAAGATGTAAGGATTCTTGCCGTGGACTCGATCCCGAAGAAAAGAAGTGAAGACAAGCCTACATAGAGGTCCCCGGCAATCCAACCCGATAAGTTGATGTATGGTAGAACCCTAGACGCCCAATCTTTCACGTTTGGAGGGAATCCTACCAAGAACACGAGGGGGAAACAAGGGGAAACCAAGTGGAAACACAAGAGAAAACACTCAACAAACTAGAAGATAGTCACACATCTGCTAGATCCTTGAAACACAAAAGGGTACAAGATCCGAATCCAACAAGGGACGATACATAGGGTAACCGGTTCTTCTCCATGAGG
This sequence comes from Triticum aestivum, assembly GCF_018294505.1. NCBI lineage: Eukaryota > Viridiplantae > Streptophyta > Magnoliopsida > Poales > Poaceae > Triticum > Triticum aestivum. Next base: position 233,691,422 of record NC_057804.1, on the reverse strand, counting down.
AGGTCGTGAAGATGGTCTTCTCCGAGAGGAGGTCTTGAATCCAAGTGGATCTTCTTTGAAGAGGTGTCGGTCCCTTGGGATGGAGTAGATCCGGATGGATGAGCAAAGCTCTGTCTCAAAGTATGAGCTAACATAATGCTAACCCTAGAAATAGGGTGGAAGAGGAGTTTATATGGTATATGGGGCGAAGGGAGATACTGTGCGCAAACAAGTGACGCCGGATGTTTGGGATTCGGGCCGGATGTTTGGGCGCTTGCGAGGTGCCGGATGTCCGAGCTGTCGGGCCGGATGTCCGGGATGGCCTGGCACCGTCTTGGATCTCATTTCACAGGACTAGTCCAGTTGTCCACGCGTTGGCCGGATGTCCGGGGCGATGTGAAGGGCCGGATTTTCAGGGTTTTGGCTGGATGTCCTGGCTAGAAAGGGTCCAGCTTCTGTGATGGGGGGCCGGATTTTCGGGGGTCAAGCTGGATGTCCGGCTGCTTGATGTGCGGCGGATGTCCGGGTCCTGGGCCGGATGTCCGGGGCCTGTAGCTTCGGCTGGGCTGTGGCTGTAGTAGCTGCTCCAGGGGCCGGATGTGCGGAGCCATGGCCGGATGTCCATGGCCTGGAAGCTGTCCTCGCCTTCTTTCGTTGTTTATCTTCATACGTGGACTTGGGAGCTTGACCATCTTCACGTGCATCCTCAGGAGGGTCCTCTTGGTACCTAATCATTCACAGCATTCCGGACTTAGGTAGTAGCCATGTCACGATATGATCGAATGAGATATCACTAAGGAAAGAAGTCACCTAGGTCTCGAGAGATCTAGCTCGTGCTCGTGTCATGGGTCCTCTTGGCACTTGGTGAGACGATGGTATGTCCATGGGGATGACAGTAGGATGCTCCGCATCATCTCCCCTCCATTGGGAAAGATTCAACCTCGGATCGAAATCCTCATCAGCATGGTACGGGGAGAGATCATTGACGTTGAAGATGTCGCTCATGGGGTACTTGTCGCGTGGGTTGTCTATCTTGTAGGCATTATTGTTGTAGCGTTCAAGCACCTTGAAGGGTCCATCGGCTCTTGGTAGAAGTTTGGACTTGCGTTCGTTGGGGAAGCGCTCCTTGCGAAGGTGTAGCCACACGAAATCTCCAATGTTGAATATCATGGGTTGCTTGTTGATGTTGAGCTTGGTCGCCAGTCGTTGTACTTGGCGCTCGATGATGAGCCTTGTATCTTCATGCATCTTCTTGAGGTAGCTTGCTTCTGCACTCGCGTCCATGTTGGTGCGCTCTTGTAGTGGAAGAGGTAGAATGTCCAATGGGAACAACGGGTTGAAACCGTAGATGACCTCGAAAGGGGACTTGCTAGTAGTTGAATGTCTTGCACGGTTGTAGGCGTACTCGGCGATGGGTAGGCACTCCTCCCACTCCTTCATGTTCCTCTTGATCAACATGCGAAGTAGAGTGGATAGTGTACGGTTTGTCACCTCCGTTTGGCCGTCGGTTTGTGGATGGTATGCCGAAGAGAACAAGAGCTTGATTCTGAGCTTGGCACACAGAGTCTTCCAAAAGTAACTCAAGAACTTGACATCACGGTCCGAGACGATGGTCTTGGGCACTCCATGTAGGCGAAAGATTTCCCTACAAAAGATATTCGCAATATGTGACGCATCGTCTATCTTGTTGCATGGGATAAAATGAGACATTTTACAGAATCGGTCCACAACAACAAACACAGAATCCTTTCCATTTTGAGTTCTAGGCAAACCAAGTACAAAGTCCATGCTAATGTCTTCCCAAGGTTGATAAGGAATAGTAAGAGGCATGTAAAGACAATGGGATTGAGCTTTTGACTTAGCTTTGCGACATGTAGAGCATTGGTTGGTGACGCGTGAGACATCGCGGAACATCTTGGGCCAAAAGTAGTTCTTGGAGAGCGTGGTGAATGTCTTGTCGCGTCCAAAGTGTCCCATGAGTCCGCCTCCATGAGCCTCTTGCAAAAGGACAAATGAAGAGAAGACTTGAGAATGTAAAGTTTGTTAGCTCTCATAAGATAATCTTCCTTGATGTAATATCATTCCCAATATGTATGCGTCAAACACTTAGCATAAGGAATAACAAAGGTAGGATCATTTGCATACAAGTCTTTTATGTGCTCAAAGCCAATGACATTCAATTCAAGTTTAGTGACAAGCGTGCATATGCGAGAAAGGGCAACCGCCACTATGTTTTCCTTACCCTTGATGTACTTGATGACATAAGGAAGAGACTCTATAAATTCACTCCATTTGGCGTGATGCTTGTTCAATTTAGTTTGTCCTTTTAAGTACTTAAGCTTTTCATGATCGCTATGTATGATAGATTCATGAGGGCGAAGATAATGTTCCCATTCACGCAAAACTCGCACTAAAGCATATAGCTCTTTGTCATAGATGGGATAATTGAGTTGCGCTCTGGAAAGTTTTTCACTAAAATATGCTATGGGGCGCTTCTCTTGCGTTAACACACCTCTTATGCCATGACCACTAGCATCATAATGAATCTCAAAAGGTTTGTCTAAGTTGGGTAATGCAAGCACGGGAGCATGAGTAAGCAAATTCTTGATATCATTAAATGCGGTATCTTGGGATGGTCCCCAAACAAATGGCGCATTTTTCTTACTCGAAGAATGTAAAGGTGAAGCAATGGTGCTAAAATCCTTCACAAAGCGACGATAGAATCCGGCTAAACCAAGAAAACTACACACTTGTTGCAAGTTGGTTGGTTGGGACCAAGTTTTAATAGCATTGATCTTACATTCATCTACATGAACACCCTTCGAAGACACAACAAAACCCAAGAAAACAAGCTTATCAACACCAAAAAGGCATTTGTCCACATTAGCATAAAGGCGCTCTTTCCTAAGGGTTTGCAGCACGGTTCTAAGATGGGTGACAGGCTCTTTGAGGGTTTTGCTAAAGACAAGAATATCATCAAAATAAACCACAACAAATACACCAATATAGGGACGAAGAACAAAGTGCATGAATCACATGAAAGTACCTGGTGCTTCGGATAAGCGACATTGGCATAACTAGCCATTCATATCAGCCAAATTTGGTTTTAAATGCAGTTTTCCATTCGTCACCTTCTTGGATGTGTATTTGATAGTAGCCACTCTTAAGATCAATCTTAGAGAAAATGGTGGCTCCGCTAAGCTCATCAAGCATATCATCTATGCGTGGAGTAGGGTTGGAAGTCGGCAATCTTCTTGATGGGATGATTGACGCCATTCAAGAAACGGGCCATAGTTTGCTTATCATCTTCCGTTATATTGGCTCGTATCATGGCTATCTCCATTTCCTTGTAGTATTCTTCAACACTCTTTGTTCCTTGCTTGAGGAGTTGGAGCTTCTTGAAGAGATCGTGGTTGTAGTAGGTGGGCACAAAGCGTGCTCGCATGACATATTTCATTTGATCCCAAGTGGTGATTGGTGGTTCACCTCTTGTTTCTCGATGCTCAAGGACTTATTCCCACCATATGAGCACATAGTTTTGGAACTCAAGTGATGCCAAGCGATGTTCTTCTCTTCTCATAGTTGTGCAAACGAAAGATTTTGTCGACCTTCAATGCCCATGATAGGTACTCCTCGGGATCATTGCTTCCGTTAAACTTGGGCATGGTGAACTTGAGCTTGCCGTAGCGTTGCTCTTCATTGTGTTGGGGTCTAAGGTGACGATGATGCCCTTGACGTGGAGGATTATCAACCTCATGTTGCTCTTAGTGTGGAAGATTTCCATAGTCATCTTGCTCTTGTTGAACTTGAGATTGTGGAGGAGCTTGTCGAGCTTGTCGAGGGGCTTGAGGGACATGACGATGGACTCTTGGTTGGTAGTTTTTCTCTTGACTTTCTTCGCGAAGTGCTTCCTCTTGACTGTGCCTATCTCGGTTGCGGTTGGCAATGGCTCGACTTGATTCTTGAAGGGCACGTTGCGCCTCAAGAGTTTGTGCTTCACGTTGTTGTTGTTGAAGATGTTGAGCCTCGGCGTCTTGTTTGTCTTGATGTTGTCACGCTCGCTCTTCCTCTTGGAGATGTTGATGTTTCCTTTCTTGAGCTTGTACAAGAGGATCTTGGTGTTGACGATGATGATGTGTTTTCTCTTCGACTTGCTCTTGTGGATGATTGCCATGTAGAGGATTGTGAGATGCTTGAAAGTCTTGACGCGTGGCTCGACGTAGAGTGTTTGATGTCGGTGTACTTGACCGGAGAGGGTGTCATCGGTGTGTCGACTCAAACGGCTCCGTCTTGAGTAGGAAGAAGTGGAAGAATGGCGGTTCACCAACAAGGCACGGATCTCGTCCATTCTTGCACCATTCTCTTGTTTGTGAGCGTTGAGCTTGTTGTCGAAGTAGTCTATTATTCATTGCTCGAAGAGTCGCAAGTCAGTGTCGAGATTTTCAATGCGGTCGCTCATTACTTGATCTTCTTGATGCAAAGCTCGTTGTGCACCAAAGAGGTGGCTCTTGATGACGTAGGATGACATGTATTCGTCTTGCTCGATGAAGAGTGGGTTGGTAAAAGAACTTGGCCTATCCATCATTCCACGAAAATATGTGAGTGAGAGAAAGAGAAGAACTTATACCAAATGTACCTTGACCGATGTTGCAGATGGATCAATGATCACTCAAATGTGGAAAAGTAAATAGCACAATTGGTACCAATTCTTGTCGGTTCTCACACCTACATAACTAAAAGCTTATGGTGGTGCTTGGTTAGGATGGTGGCACAAAATTTGATGCAATTATTAGTCAACTTCGATAATGTTGGAAAAGATGCACAAATTTGCAAATGCAACAAGTAGACCAATAGCAAGATGTGGTACACGGAAACACACATGCAAATAGATAAGAGGGGTCGTGCAACCAAGGGATGAGCCAAAATGTGGAGACCACGAAAATGCTCTTGTTGCACAACACTAGAGAGACGCTAGCACGATTGCACAATAGGCGGATACGGAACTTGTGCACAACCTACTAGGCAAAAATGCAATGACTTCTATCCCAAGTATACTATATGTATGGTATTCCGATGGTATGATCCAAGATGATCGGATATGACAATCTTAATGTAGTATGATGCGATGGTTCTTGCTTATAAGCTCTTTGCTTATCTTTCCTTCTTGCTTAAAAGCTTGTTTGGCTCTTTCTTTTGAGCTCTTTTCTCATACAAAACTTCACGAACAAAGATAGCAATTGTGTATGCGATGACAACTTTGTGACACAAAAGATGATACCAAGATATGCACCACTATGATATGGTATGTATGCTACATGGACTATGATCACTAATGTACACAAGTCACGTTGCCGGCAATACTCAAAGGATAGTCTCGATGGGTAAGCAACGCAAAAGTAAGGCTATGTGGTTGTCAATGCAATGACAAGGAATAGACCAATATGTCTTCGAGGTTACCGCCGCATTAGTCGATTGCAATCACGGACGGTTGTTAGCGATGATGAGTCCTTGGCGAAGATGAGTGGTGGTGATTTTGATGTCGAACCGTACCTATATAGCCGAAACACAATAGGACACGGGAACCACAACTCAAATTCTCAAAGACCAAAACGTGTCAAAATTGTCGTAGGTGGTATTAGTAAGCTGGTGCTTGCGGAAAGCGGTGGTGGTATGCTAAAGTGATGGTGGTATCTGGAAGTATGCGTGGGCACCGGGGCAAAATTTGGCGAAAGTTGGGCAGAAAATGGGGTGGTGGGCGGAGTTGCTGCTGTCAGGAGCCAGATGTCCGTGCCAGGAGCCGGATGCCCAGGGCAGCCGGATGTCCAGGGGACACGGGCCGGATGTCCGGGCGCTGTATCCGTGGACGAACACGAAGAACTCCATGGGGAAAAGGGGCAACTTCGGGGCAAAATTCGGATGATTTAGTGGACGAAAATTGCGGAGAAGATGGGGAAATGCTAGATCCACATGTGGCAAAGAAAATCAATGGATCAAGTCCAACAAAACTTCATCACACCAACAAATCACAAAAAATAAATTGGGGGCTATTTTTGTGGGGAATTTTGGATTTAGGACGAAATCAACAAAATCAAGATAGAAAACAAAGGGTAGGGTCTCCAAAAAGGTGATCAATGTGGCTTATGATACCAAGATGATGTAGGGTAGAACACTAGACACCCGATCTTTCATGTTTGGAGGGAATCCTACCAAGAACACGAAGAACATGATGGGGAAACAAGGGGAAAACAAGGGGAAACACAAAGAAAACACTCAACCAACAAGAATATAGTCACACATGTTCTAGATCCTCGAAAAAAAGGTACAAGATCTGAATCCAACAAGGGAGGATACATAGGGTAACCGGTTCTTCTCCGTGAGGAGGTCCTGAAGATGGTCTTCTCTGAGAGGAGGTCTGGAATCCAAGTGGATCTTCTCCGAAGAGGTATCGGTCCCTCTCAATGGGGTAGATCCGGATGGATGAGCAAAGCTCGATCTCAAACTATGAGCTATCATAATGCTAACCCTAGAAAGAGGGTGGAAGTGTAGTTTATATAGTCTAGGGGGCGAAGGGGGGTACATGGTCTCGGCCCTATACTGTGCACAGAAAGGTGACGCCGGGCCGGATGTCCGAGCGCTCGCGAGGTGCCGGATGTCCGGGCTGGCCAGGCGTCGTCTTGGATCTCATTGGGCAGGACTGGTCCAGATGTCCGGGCGCTGGCTGGATGTCCGGGGCGACATGAAGGGCCGGATTTCCGGGGTTTTGGCCGGATGTCCGAGCTGGTGATAACCCACAAGTATAGGGGATCGCAACAGTGTTTGAGGGTAGAGTATTCAACCCAAATTTATTGATTCGACTCAAGGGGAGCCAAAGAATATTCTCAAGTATTAGCAGTTGAGTTGTCAATTCAACCACACCTGGATAAGTTAGTATCTGCAGAAGAATATTTAGTAGCAAAGTAGTATGATAGTAATGGTGACAGTGACAAAAGTAAAGATAGTAGTTTTGTAGTAATTGTAACAGTAGCAACGGTAAAGTAAATAAGCAAAGCACAATATGTGAAAAGCTCGTAGGCATTGGATCAGTGATGGATAATGATGTCGGATGCAATTCCTCATGTTATAGTTGTAACATAGGGTGACACAGAACTAGCTCCAGTTCATCAATGTAATGTAGGCATGTGTTCCGAATATAGTCATACGTGCTTATGGAAAAGAACTTGCATGACATCTTTTGTCCTACCCTCCCGTGGCAGCGGGGTCCTAATGGAAACTAAGGGATATTAAGGCCTCCTTTTAATAGAGAACCGGACCAAAGCATTAGCACTTGCTGAATACATGAATTCCTCAAACTACGGTCATCACCGAGAAGTATCCCGATTATTGTCACTTCGGGGTTGTCGGATCATAACACATAATAGGTGACTATAGACTTGCAAGATAGGATCAAGAACTCACATATATTCATGAAAACATAATAGGTTCAGATCTGAAATCATGGCACTCGGGCCCTAGTGACAAGCATTAAGCGTAGCAAAGTCATAGCAACATTAATCTCAGAACATAGTGGATACTAGGGATCAAACCCTACCAAAATTAACTTGATTACATGGTAAATCTCATCCAACCCATCACCGTCCAGCAAGCCTACGATGGAATTACTCATGCACGGTGGCGATCATCACGAAATTGGTGATGGAGGATGGTTGATGATGAATACGGCGACGAATCCCCCTCTCCGGAGCCCCGAACGGACCCCAGAGCAGCCCTCCCGAGAGAGATTAGGGCTTGGCGGCGGCTCCGTATCGTAAAACGTAATGAAACTTTCTCTCTGATTTTTTTTCTCTGTGAAACAAAATATATAGAGTTGGAGTTGAGGTCGGTGGAGCAGCAGGGGGCCCACGAGACAAGGGGCGCGCCCAGGGGGAGGGGGTGCGCCCCCACCCTCGTGGACAGGGTGTGGGCCCCCTGGCCTTGATTCTTTCGCCAGTATTTTTTATATTTTCCAAAAGTTATCTCCATGGATTTTCAGGTTATTCCAAGAACTTTTGTTTTCTGCACAATAAATAACACCATGGCAGTTCTGCTGAAAACAGCGTCAGTCCGGGTTAGTTTCATTCAAATCATGCAATGTAGAGTCCAAAACAAGGGCAAAAGTGTTTGGAAAAGTAGATACGTTGGAGACGTATCAACTCCCCCAAGCTTAAACATTTGCTTGTCCTCAAGCAATTCAGTTGATAAACTGAAAGTGATAAAGAAAAACTTTTACAAACTCTGTTTGCTCTTGTTCTTGTAAATATGTAAAGCCAGCATTCAAGTTTTCAGCAAAGATTATGAACTGACCATATTCACAATAACACTTAGGTATCATATTTACTCATATCAATGGCGTAATCAACTAGCGAGCAATAATAATAAATCTCAGATGACAACACTTTCTCAAAACAATTATAATATGATATAACAAGATGGTATCTCGCTAGCCCTTTTTGAGACCGAAAACATAAATGCAGAGCACCTTTAAAGACCAATGACTGACTAAACATTGTAATTCATGGTAAAAAAGATCCAGTCAAGTCATACCTAATATAAACTAATAGTAATGAATGCAAATGACAGTGTGCTCTCCAGCGGGTGCTCTTTAATAATAAGGTGATGACTCATCATAAAAGTAAATAGATAGGCCCTTCACATAGGGAAGCAGGGATTTGTAGAGGTGCTAGAGCTCAATTTTAAAATAGAGATGAATAACATTTTGAGCGGCATACTTTCACTGTCAACGCAACAACTATGATATCTCGATATCTTCCATGCTACATACATTATAGGCGGTTCCCAAACAGAATGGTAAAGTTTATACTCCCCCACCACCAAAAAGCCTCAATCCATGGCTTGCTCGAAACAACGAGTGCCTCCAACTAGCAACAACCCTGGGGGAGTTTTGTTTAATTATTTTGATTTTCTTTGTTCTTTTTGATCATGGGACTGGGCATCCCGGTTAGCAGCCATTTTCTCGTGAATGAGGAGCGGAGTCTAGTCCCCTTGAGAATAACTCACCAATCATGGAAGATACAGACAGCCCTAGTTGAAACATGAGCTGCTCGAGCATACAAAACAGAATTTCATTTGAAGGTTTGGAGTTTGGCACATACAAATTTACTTGGAACGGCAGGTAAATACCGCATATAGGAAGGTATTGTGGACTCATATGGAATAACTTTGGGTTTATGGAGTTTGGATGCACAAGCAGTATTCCCGCTTAGTATAGGTGAAGGCTAGCAAAACACTGGGAAGCGACCAACTAAGAGAGCGACAACAATAATGAACATGCATTAAAATTAATTAACATTGAGTGCCAGCATGAGTAGGATATAATCCACCATGAACATGCGTGAACATGTGCTAAGTCAAGTCACTCGAATCATTCAAAGAAGGATACCGCCCTATCATACCACATCACAACCATTTTAATAACATGTTGGCACGCAAGGTAAACCATTATAAGCTCCTAGCTAATTAAGCATGGCATAAGTAACTATAATCTCTAATTGTCATTGCAAACATGTTTATTCATAATAAGCTGAATCAGGAATGATGAACTCATCATATTTACAAAAAAAAGAGAGGTCGAGTTCATACCAGCTTCTCTCATCTCAATTAGTCCATCATATATCGTCATTATTGCCTTTCACTTGCACGACTGAACAGTGTGTATAATAATAATAGTGCACGTGCAATGGACTAAGCTGGAATCTGCAAGCATTCAATTCAAGAGAGAAGACAAAGTAATATGGGCTCTAAGTTAAATCAACAATCATGCATATGAGAGCCACTAAATCTTTGGTCTTCTCCTCTCGACCCCCAAAGGAAAGAAAAGAAATAAAACTATTTACACGGGAAAGCTCCCAACAAGCAAAAGAAGAACGAGAAATCTTTTTGGGTTTTCATTTCAATTACTACTACAAGCATGGAAACTAAACTAACTAATTTTTTGGTTTTCTTAAGGTTTTTCAAACACACAAGAAGAAAGCTAGAAAAATAAATTAAACTAGCATGGATAATACAATGAGAGAGTATGAGCACTGACAACTAAAATAAGTGTGTGAACATGAATGTAAAGTCGGTGAGAAATACATGCTCCTCCAAGCTTAGGCTTTTGGCCTAAGTTGGTCTATGCCCAAGGATCGCGGCTACTCTCCCCGGTGTACTGAGGAGTGTCATCTGGATACCACTGGCTAGCGATCTCCTTCGGATCCCACTGATAACATGATGGACGATAAGGATCCAATGGTGGTTCCGGCTCAGGCTCTGGAGCTGATGTCTGGCCTCGGTGCGTGTACACGGCCTTCGGCAAGACGAGGTACTGGCCTGCAGTTAAATCAAAAAAAGAAGGCGCGGGCAAGGTAATAATCTCGTTGTGTTTCTTATTAAATCTCGGGTTATATAGACGCATCTTATCATCATTGTCAACAATAAACTCATGCGCTACCATGTTCCTGTAATCTAAAAAGGTAATGTGCAGTAGTGTCTCCTCTTTCTCATCATGCCTAATAGGTATCTCGAAATGTTTAGCAAGGCGTGCAGCATAGATACCTCCAAAGATGGGGCCCTTTGTATGGTTTAGGCTTAACCATTTAGCAATAACGACACCCATACTAAAATTTTTATCACCAAATAAGGCATGGAACAGAATAATAATATCAGGAACACTGAAGTTTCCACTATTTCCATGACCAATTAAGCATCTACTAGCAAATATGGCAAAATAGCGTAAAACAAGAAAATGTATGCTAGTGATTCTCGCATCAGAATCCTTCCTCGATTCCCCTACAGTAATAGTATCAATAAAACCATCAACATCTTTACGATGTGGTTCATCTAAGCTGCCCTCAAACGGTATTCTACAAGCCGCGCAAAAGTTACGTAATGACATTTCCTTAGCCTCATCATATAAATGAAAAGACACTGAAGGAGGTGAATTCTTAGGATAATAGTAAAAGTTTTGCACGAATTTATTGGTAAGTAAGAGATACTATTCGATACGGTCGTGGAGGAAGTTGGTGAGGCGCGCATTTTCAGCCAAAGAATAAAAGTCTTCATAAATCCCGGCTCCTCTCAAAAAATTATCACAAGGCCATTCACACGGCCGTACTTCCGCTACGCGAGGAAGATTATACTTGGCCTTTTCTTTCTCATTAGCTGGTTTATCCTTGGAGCTTTGGCTAGAAGAGCCCCTCAATAATCTCCTCATCATTTTCTGAAAATTTCTGAATTTTTTAGTAACTTCAAAATAAAGGTGAATCAAACCTAATAAGATTGATAGAAACTACTCCCCAAGTTCCTAGAGCCTATATCATGCTTTAGAATTACTTGGGACCTCATAAATTTGACATGCAAGCTCAAGAACAGGGTCACCTAGGCAGCAAAAATTTGCAATGAATAAAGTACTAGAACAAAAACTAATTGGACCGATGGAGGAGTCACATACCAAACAACAATCTCCCAAAGCAGTTTTGTCAATGGAGCTTTGAGCAAGGAGATCGAAAATCGCAGCAAAATGAGCTAGAACTCATGATTGAGCTGGATGGGGATTTCTTTTGGGAGGAAGATGGAGTGTGTGGGTGCAGGAATAAGTGGACAGGGCCACCATAGGCCCATGAGGCAAGGGGCGTGCCTAGGGGGAGTGGGCGCGCCCTGGACCCTCGTAGCCAGGTGCTTGCCCCCCCTGATGTGTTCTCAGTGCCTAAAATCCTCAAATATTCCATAAAAACATACTAAATTTGTAGGGGATTTGCAGAACTTTTATTTTTGGGATATTTTTTATTGGACGGATAATTCAAAAAATAGACTGATAATACTATGTTTTCTCTATTTAATCTAAATAACAGAAAGTAAAAAGAGAGTATAGAAGGTTGTGCCCTCTAGTTTCATCCATCTCATGATCATCAAAAGGAGTACACTAACAAGGTTGATCAAGTCTTGTTAACAAACTCATTCCGAATAACATGGAACCGAAGAAATTTCGAATAACACTATGTTACCTCAACAGGGATATGCGCATCCCCAACAATAAGAATATTATACTTTTTCTTGACAGTAGCAAGAGGAAATTCAAAACCTCCAATAATGATAGTTGGAACTTTTCCAATAGAATTGATGCTATGAACTTGAGGTTGTTTCCTCGGAAAGTGTACCGTATGCTCATTACCATTAACATGAAAAGTGACATTGCCTTTGTTGCAATCAATAACAGCCCCTGCAGTATTCAAAAGGGGTCTACGAAGGATAATCGACATACTATCGTCCTCAGGAATATCAAGAATTACAGAGTCCGTTAAGATAGTGACATCTGCGACCACAACAGGCACATCCTCATAAATACCGACAGGTATAGCAGTTGATTTATGAACTATTTGCAAAGATATTTCAGTAGGTGTCAACTTATTCAATTCAAGTCTACGATATAAAGAGAGAGGCATAACACTAACACCGGCTCCAAGATCACATAAAGCAGTTTTCACATAATTTATTTTAATGGAGCATGGTATAGTTGGTACTCCTCGATCTCCTAGTTTCTTTGGTATTCCACCCTTAAAAGTATAATTGGCAAGCATGGTGGAAATTTCAGCTTCCGGTATCTTTCTTTTATTTGTAATGATATCCTTCATATATTTATCATAAGGGTTTACTTTAAGCATATCAGTTAAGCGTATACGTAAGAAGATAGGTCTAATCATTTCAGCAAAGCGCTCAAAATCCTCATCATCCTTTGTCTTGGATGACTTAGGAGGAAAAGGCATGGGTTTCTGAACCCATGGTTCCCTTTTTTTATCGTGTTTCCTACACTACTAGGAAAATGGCTATAGATGAAATGGACACTAATGGCGCACCAGACATGTGGTGCGCCACTACTATATACTAATGGCGCACCATGTGTTGGTGCGCCATTAGTGTCCAAATACTAATGGCGCACCAAATCTTTGGTGCGCCATTAGTAACAAAAAAAATTTAATTTTTTTTCAAAACTACTAATGGAGCACCAGGGGATAGTGCGCCATTACTAGTTAAACTAGTAATGGTGCACCACATCCACGGTGCGCCATTAGTAAAAAAATCAAAATTTTTTCCAATGTTTTATTTCAAAACTAGTAATGGCGCACCACATCCACGGTGCACCACTATTAAAAAAATTTCAATTTATTTTTTTAATTTTTTCATAACTAGTAATGGCGCACCATGGGAGTGGTGCACCATTACTAACTAGTAATAGCGCACCACTCCCACGGTGCGCCATTACTAACTTGGCCCAAAAATTCCACCGAATGCACACCCCCCCTTGGACCGCCTTTTCAGTTTTAAAAAAAATAAAAGAAAATGATAAAAATGTCGAAAAAATAAAAGAAAATAAGTTTCCCATGTGATATGTGGTCTAGTTGTTTGGAAAATTTACAAATATGAATTTCGACTTTAGTTGCAAAATCTCTCTGGAAATTTGTAAAATGGGCATAACTTTTGCATACGAACTCGGATTTAATAGTTTTTTATATGAAAAATCATCTACTCGAAAAGTTACATCCGAATTTTCAAAATGGGAAACCCGATAAACATTTTCAAAATCCTCAAAAACCTAACAGAAAAAGTTATAGGGCTTTGAAGATCTAGAGGCAAAAAAATCAAAAAAAATTCAAACTTAGTAGTGGTGCACCGTTTGCTAGGTGCGCCACTAGTAACAGAAAAAAATGGTTTCAAATTTTTTTTTGAATTTTTTTTCAAAAAGTGATATGTAATATGATCGGGAAGTTTGATATATTTTTCAAAATTTCATCATAGTCATGAACATGAACAAAGTCCTAGACATCAACAAGGTATAATAGGATTGATATGCTAGATATATCAACAAGTGCATGTGAATTGAGCTGTTGCTGGGGTTGGATAGAACTCTGAAGTTAAGCGTGCTTGGGCTGAAGTAGTGTGAGGATGGGTGACCTTTCGAGAAGTTTGACCATGGAGTGCATTTGACATAAGATTAAGCATAGTGACCTGAGATTAAGAAAAAAACGGAAAAAAAATTTGAAATTTTTTGAAAAAACAATTAAAAAAATTCTGAAAAAAAAATTGAAAAAAAATTGTTACTAATGGCGCACCATGGGCTATACTAATTGCGCACCAGCGGTGCGCCATTAGAATACCAGATACTAATGGCGCACCACAGGTGCGCCATTAGAAAAAAAAATCTAATGGCAAGGTGCTAGTGGCGCACCTGTAGTGCGCCATTAGTAGCGAAAACAGGTGCGCCACTAGCAGCCCTTTTTCTAGTAGTGCTAGCAACAAAGTCTCTTTTATCATAACATTGATTCTTTGATTGTGGGTTATCAAGATCAACAACAAGTTCAATCTCTGCATCATTATTATTGCCAGGTTGAGCATCAACATGAACATTATCATTAACATTATCACTAGGTTCATGTTCATCACCTGATTGTGTTTCAGCATCAGAAATAGAAATATCATTGGGATTCTCAGGTGTTTCTACCACAGGTTCACTAGAAGCATGCAAAGTCCTATCATTTTTCTTTTTCTTCTTTCTAGAAGGACTAGGCGCATCTACATTATTTCTCTGAGAATCTTGCTCAATTCTCGTAGGGTGGCCTTCAGGATACAAAGGTTCCTGAGTCATTCTACCAATTCTAGTATGCACTCTAACACCAAAGCCATGTTTATTATTTAATTCATCGAGCAAATCACTTTGAGCTTTAAGTACTTGTTCAGCTTGAGTGGTAACCATATAAGCATATTTGCTAATGAGTTTAAGTTCACCTTTAACTCTAGCTGTATAATCACTCAAGCGTCCTATCATGAAAGCATTACTCTTTAACTCTCTACCAACATAAGAATTAAAACTTTCTTGTCTAGCCATAAAGTCATCAAATTCATCTAAGCATTGTCTATGAAATTTAGTAGATGGGATTTCAACTTTATCATATCTATAGAGAGAATTTACCATTACTACCTGTGTCGGGTTATCAAGACAATGTGTTTCTTCAACAGGCAGTATATTAAGACCATGTATTTCTTCAATAGGAGGTAAATTCTTAACATCTTCAGCTTTAATACCTTTTTCTTTCATTGATTTCTTTGTCTCTTGCATATCTTTGGGATTGAGAAATAGAACACCCCTCTTCTTCGGCGTTGGTTTAGAAATAGGCTCAGGAGTTGGCTCAATTGGCTCAGGAATTGGCTCAGGAAGAGTCCAATTATTTTCATTAGTCGACATATTATTCAATAACAATTCAGCTTGGTCGACTGTTCTTTCCCTGAAAACACAACCAACACAACTATCCAAGTAGTCCTTGGAAGCATCGGTTAGTCCATTATAAAAGATATCAAGTATTTCATTTTTCTTAAGAGGATGTTCAGGCAAAGCATTAAGTAATCGGAGAAGCCTCCCCCAAGCTTGTGGGAGACTCTCTTCTTCGATTTGCTCAAAATTATATATTTCCCGCAAGGCAGCTTGTTTCTTATGAGCAGTGAAATATTTAGCAGAGAAGTAATAAATCATATACTGGGGACTACGCACACAACCAGGATCAAGAGAATTAAACCAAGTTTTAGCATCACCCTTTAATGAGAACGGAAATATCTTAAGGATATAATAATAGCAGGACATCTCATCATTAGTAAACAGGGTGGCTACATCATTTAACTTAGTAAGATGCGCCACAATTGTTTCAGGTTCATAGCCATAAAAAGGATCAGATTCAACCAAAGTAATTATCTTAGGATCAACAGAGAATTCATAATCCTTATCAGTAACAAAGATAGGTGAAGTAGGAAAAGCAGGGACATATTTCATTCTAGCATTCAGAGTTTTCTGTTTAAGTTTAGCTAGTAATTTCTTAAGATCAGATCTATCATTGCAAGCAAAAAGATCTCTAGCAGTTTCTTCATCCATAACATAACCCTCAGGAACAACAGGCAATTCATATTTAGGGGGAGAACCTTCATCATCACTATCATCAATAATTTCATCTTCAATAATTTCATTCTCTCTAACCCTAGCAAGTTGTTCATCAAGATATTCACCTAATGGCACAGTAGTATCAAACATAGAAGTAGTTTCATCATAAGTATCATGCATAGCAGAAGTGGAATCATCAATAACATGCGACATATCAGAATTCATAGCAGTAGCAAGTTTAGATGTCGCAAGCTTACTCAAAACAGAAGGAGAATCTAGTGCAGAGCTAGATGGCAGGTCCTTACCTCCCCTCATAGTTGAGGGAAAAATCTTAGTTCTTTCGTCTTTCAAGTTCCTCAAAGTGATCAGCACATATAAATCCCAAGTGACTCAAAGAATAGAGCTATGCTCCCCGGAAACGGCGCCAGAAAATAGTCTTGATAACCCACAAGTATAGGGGATTGCAACAATTTTCGAGGGTAGAGTATTCAACCCAAATTTATTGATTTGACACAAGGGGAGCCAAAGAATATTCTCAAGTATTAGCTGTTGAGTTGTCAATTCAACCAACCTAGATAACTTAGTATCTGCAGCAGAGTATTTAGTAGCAAAGTAGTATGATAGTAATGGTAACAGTGAAAAAAGTAAAGATAGCAGTTTTGTAGTAATTGTAACAGTAGCAGCCGTAAAGTAAATAAGCAAAGCACAATATTTGAAAATCTCGTAGGCATTGGATCAGTGATGGATAATTATGTCGGTTGCGATTCCTCATGTAATTGTTCTAACATAGGGTGACACAGAACTAGCTCTAGTTCATCAATGTAATGTAGGCATGTATTCCGAATATAGTCATACGTGCTTATGGAAAAGAACTTGCATGACATCTTTTGTCCTACCCTCCCGTGGCAGCGGGGTCCTAATGGAAACTAAGGGATACTAAGGCCTCCTTTTAATAGAGAACCGGACCAAAGCTTTAGCACTTAGTGAATACATGAACTCCTCAAACTACGGTCATCACCAAGAAGTATCCCGATTATTGTCACTTTGGGGTTGCCGGATCATAACACATAATAGGTGACTATAGACTTGCAATATAGGATCAAGAACTCACATATATTCATGAAAACATAATAGGTTCCGATCTGAAATCATGGCACTCGGGCCCTAGTGACAAGCATTAAGCATAGCAAAGTCATATCAACGTCAATTTACGAACATAGTGGATACTAGGGATCAAACCCTAACAAAACTAACTTGATTGCATGGTAAATCTCATCCAACCCATCACCGTCCAGCAAGCCTATGATGGAATTACTCACGCACGGTGGTGAGCATCATGAAATTGGTGATGGAGGATGCTTAATGATGACGACGTCGACGAATCCCCCTGTCCGGAGCCCCGAACGGACTCCAGATTAGCCCTCCCGAGAGAGGTTAGGGCAGCAGCTCCGTATCATAAACGCGATGAAACTTTCTCTCTGATTTTTTTCTCTGTGAAACGGAATATATAGAGTTGGAGTCGAGGTCGGTGGATCAGCAGGGGGCCCACGAGACAGGGGGCGCGCCCAGGGGGAGGGGGCGCGCCCCCACCCTCATGGACAGGGTGTGGGGCCCCAAGCCTTGATTCTTTTGCCAATATTTTTTATATTTTCCAAAATTTATCTCCGTGGATTTTCAGGTCATTCCGAGAACTTTTGTATTCTGCACAAATAAATAACACCATGGCAGTTCTGCTGAAAACAGCGTTAGTCCGGGTTAGTTTCATTCAAATCATGCAAGTTAGAGTCCAGCTGGAAGAGGTCCAACTTATGTGATCGCTCGCTGGATTTCCGGGGGTCGAGCTGGATGTCCGGCTGCTTGCTGTGCGCCGGATGTCTGGGGTCTGTAGCTTCGGCTGTAGTAGATGCTCCAGGGGCCGGATGTCCGAGGCCTGGAAGCTGTCCTCGCCTTCTTCCATTGGTTCTCTTCGTCCTGGACTTTGGAGCTTGACCATCTTCACGTGCATCCTCGGGAGGGTCCTCTTGGTACATAATCATGCACAACATTCTGGACTTAGGTAGTAGACATGTCTCGAGAGGATCGAATGCGATATCACTAAGGAAAGAAGTCACCTCTGTCTCGAGAGCTCTAGCTTGTGCTCGTGTTATGGGTCCTCTTGGCAATTGGTGAGATGGTGGTAGGTCCATGGGGATGACCCTAGGATGCTCCTCATCATAAGTTCTCTCTCTTATCCATATGTGTTCTGTAAAGAGAAACTTGTGCATATGAAAATTGTGCCACCTTCAAAACAAAGGTGCTCCCATCCTTTGACTCGAATGTTTCTTTGGTCAGGATGGTCGCAGTGGCCTTTGATGGAAAAGGTTTCGCGGGGGTGGTCCCTCTTTGTGTTTTTGTGCCGGGGAGGCCTAGCCCAGCGGTAACAAACAAAGGATAACGGCGGGGTAGCCTGTCAGGGGACGCATTTCACCTCTGCATGGATGTGATACATGCACAAGTACCCGGCAAAGCTTGTCTTCTTCATTAATATGCTATTAAGAAAGTACATATCTTACATAACACAAACATGGGTAAAGAAGATTACATAATTTAGAGTAAAGTTTGGCCGACGCCGACATGTTTTAGACTGAAAAAATATAAGTGCCCCGTCATCCCTTTCTTGTCCTTCTCCTCCTAGGCACCAAAATGGGAGGTGAAGAGGTCAAAGGGAGTGCCTGAGCAGACACTCGACCAAATCATGTCAGGACCTGCCGGGCGTAGCCTGACAAGATCGGGAGTGGCAAGGATGTGAAGGACGAGGATGAAGGGAGCAGCTCAGTGGTGCCCTGGCGAGCAACCCCAAGGCCAGAAAGAAGCCCCAGCACAAGCATCGACGGAGAGGGCCGCTGGAGCTCAACTGGAAGACGGCAGGAGGAGGCGAAAGCACCAGGAGAGCGACCCCACCCTGGCAACCGTCTCGAAGATACCAGTGATGATGGTGCCGGGGAGGGAGGGGAAGAGCGGAAAGACGAGGCAGCAGGCCGACTGTACGAGATGAAGGCGTCAGCACCATCGTACTCTGACCTGACGCCCTGCCACCTGCCTTCTCCGTCCTCCCTCGTTTTCCCCATAACCATCGCTCCAGGGAGCTACCGGACCCTTGGCCCGTCACCTTCGCCGAAAAGGCAGCCGATGACTGCAACGTCCAAGGTGTGCGTGGAGCGCCGCTCCCCACCATGGTGGGCAGGAAGGCACCACCGTCTTCAACACCAACCCCAGCTCCGCTGGAAGGAGAAGTGCTGTTATCGCCTATGATCCCGAGCACTGCACCCTAGACAGGCACCGGAAGCCTGAGGAGCCCCGTCATCGGAATGAACAAGCCTTGTTAACTCGCAGCGAGGGCTAGTGCGCCCCACGAGACGGCCAGCTCGGGTGGAGGAGGCAAGCATTTCACCATTTTGGAGAAGCTTGACACCTCCCGCACTACGAGCGACTCGATAGGCGCGTCTCCTCGGCCCCCGGACCAGACTCACTCCCCTAGCGTCGACACAAGCATTCGGCATCATCGACCCCAAGCTAGAGCCTAGGTCCTGGACCCAGTTCGTCCCTCTCAACATGGCAAAAAGAAGGCAGGGGATGGAGGGCGAGAGGTGCGTGGATGAGCACTTTCGCTCCTCCCCACCCCCTCTTTTATAAGCGGGCTAGGGCTGGGGACCGATTCCCTAGAGGGTAACCGCCGTCCTTCTCACCCAATCTGAGAAGGCCGGGCCTCTGCCTTGACGCTCTCCCACACCACAAGCCTCCGTTACCTACCCCACTCAGTGCATGCAGCATACGTGGCAAGGGATAAGGATGTTGTGGGAAGAGTGAATTGGCAATTACTCCCTCATGCATTAATGTCATTCACGGGCCACTACAAAGATGGCCCCACTACAATTGGCGTTACGCGACGCGCGTGAAAACCGGAAACTGACTCAAGATCAGATTAATGAAGAAGAAAAGAAGATCTCAAGGGATGAACTACTGCAGCCTCCTTGCCTGTGTAGGCCTCGAGACTGCCCCGGCAAGCTTGCCAGGGACGCTGAGGGCGGGCTACCCCGCCAAGGCTCCACCGCTCCACCTCACATTAACGCAAGTCTTCAATCGGTGTAGTGTCAATCCCCCAAGTGGCTAAGTGGCTGTTATTTGGCACATGGCAGCCACTTCTGAAGGAAATCACCTCCAAATGACACCCGTCCAGAGACATGTCATGCAGACAGGTGAGAAAATGGCCGAACAGCCTGGCAAGTGAAATGTCTCCAACGTATCTATATGTTTTGATTGTTCCATGCTATTATATTACCCCTTTTGGATGTTTATGGGTTTTATTTTACATATTTATATCATTTTTGGGACTAACCTACTAACCGGAGGCCCAGCCCGTATTGCTGTATTTTTTTGCCTATTTTAGTATTTCGAAGAAAAGGAATATCAAACGGAGTCCAAACGGAATGAAACCTTCGGGAGCGTGATTTTTTGAACGAACGTGATCCAGAGGACTTGGAGTGCAAGTCAAGAAGCAGCCGAGGACTCCACGAGATAGGAGGGCGCCCCCCCCCTATAGGGCGCGCCCCATGTCTCATGGGCCCCTCGGGCATCCACCGACGTACTTCTTCCCCCTGTATAAGCCTACGTACCCTGAAAACATCCAGGGAGCCAACAAAACACAATGTCCACCGCCGTAATCTTCTATATCCGCGAGATCTCATCTTGGAGCCTTCGCCGGCACTCTGCCGGAGGGGGAATCGACCACGGAGGGCTTCTACATCAACATCCTTGCCCCTCCGATGAGTTGTGAGTAGTTTACCACAGACCTACGGATCCATAGTTATTAGCTAGATGGCTTCTTCTCTCTTTTTGGATCTCAATACAATGTTCTCTGTCGGCGTTCTGGGAACGGGGGTCCCAAGACTTGCCTGCCTGCGGCCTGTGGCGTGGCTGAAGTGGGGGACCAATGCAGCCCAACTTCATCAGGTCAAGCTCAAGACCCTCACGAGGGGCCAAGCCTCGCAGGGCGGACGACAGGAAGCTTCCTCAGGAGCAGCCTCCTCAGGTAGGCTCGCGAGGAGGCAGAGAGATCAAGGCAGGGTACCTCACGAGGAGCCCGTGATGCAAGCCATAACGATCAAGACCAGGCGGGCGCCAGGCGGGCGCCGGCCTGCGCAGTGTCCTTGTTTCCCCTTTGGTGAAAAGGGGGCAAGCACAGGCCAAGGCATCAAGCAAAGTTTGCCGTTTTGGTGTAACGAGACCAAGACCAGCAAAATGGCAGGATGGGGGTCATCATGGAGCCCAGGACGGCATCATCGTCAAAGCCTTTGGCAGCCGAAGACCAACTTTAGTTAGGATAAGTGTACCAGATGTTCCCCTTCAAAATGGCCAATTGTTGGCACCCTTCCCGCTTATTATTTAGGAAGAGGACCAGGGCCTCCCTCTATAAATAGGACTAGCCACCACCAGGTAGGGCATGGAGAGAACAGATCGAGCAGAGGGAGAGGCGACCGAACTCACCCTAGCAGTTCGTCGCACCAGCTCAAGAACAGCCCCTCGCGAGGCTGTTATCCCTTTGTACTGTTCATCATCAGCCCCTGAGGCAATCCACCACACCACGCACTGGAGTAGGGTATTACACCACAATGGTGGCCTGAACCAGTATAAATCTCGTGTCCCTTGTGTGTTCATCTTTCTTGCTTAGATCCTTGCGAGACTTTGATGCGTGAGCTGGTAGGGGAAAGATCTTCATGCGCACCCCAGTGTTCGAACCTCGAGGGTCTGCCGGAACCCGAAATCCGACATTTGGCGCGCCAGGTAGGGGTGCGCCGGAATCTTTCTTCCGCTAGTCGCGCGTGATCTTCCGCCGTGTCGATGGCTGACGCTCGCCGAGCTCGCGCCGAGTGTCGGGCTGCTCTCGCCACCCGCGTCACCCAGACGGTGCCCGTCGGCGGTCGCCCCCGTCGTTTCCCATCGCCTGCCGCCAACGCCGCCACCGGCCCGGCGGGGAACGAGCAGCAGGCCTCTTCCCTGCATCCTTCGGCGCGGCGCGATGGCCGCACCGCCACTCCGTCGCTGACCCCAACCGGTTCATCGTCCCACGCCCGTCACGCCCCCACAGACGCGTACGCCGCACTACTCCTGGCGCGTGAGCTCCTGCACTACCGTCCCGTCGATGACCTCTATGAGGACTGGCTCTCCCACATCACCGAGCTCGTCAGCACCGTAGGGGGCTCCCCTGTGCTGTCCCTCTCACTGCCTCGCCCTCCATCCTGCGCAGGAGGCAAGGATCAGGAGGTGCCTCCACCGCCTCCTCCCCAAGAAGGCGCCCTGGCCCCAAGGCACGCGACCCCATGACGAGACCCTCCGCGTCCGGCGCCTGCGCGACAAGAAAGGAGCTGCGAAGAGATCCCTCGTCCCCAAGAAGGTGCTCCCGTGCTCCCAGCACCGGAGCGCCGTGACCGCATCCCTGCCGCCACGTCAAGACCCCGCGCTGCTCCAGGCAGCGGTGCGCGGGAATCTCTAGGAGCAAGCCCTGCATCAGCAGAGAGCTCCGGTGGTCACCACAGGCTGCCGCGCCTTCACCGCCAAGCTGCGTAGCATCGCATGGCCCGGCAAGTTCAAGCCGGACCTGCCTCGTCGCTACGACGGAACTGCCGACCCCGCGGAGTTCCTCCAGCTCTATGAGCTGGGCATCGAGGCCGCCAACGGGGACGAAAAGGTCATGGCGAATTGGTTTCCCATGGCGCTCAAGGACGGTGCCTGCACCTAGCTCCTGAACCTGGCTCCCGGCACGATCTCTTCCTGGGACAAGATGCGCACCCGCTTCATCGCCAACTTCCAAGGTACTCGCGACCGGCCCCTGGCCATGAGTGACCTGCGTCGCATCAAGCAACAGCCAGGAGAGACCCTGCAGAAGTACATCCAGCGCTTCAACAACGCCCGCCTCAAGATCCCAAGGTGACTGAGGAGGCCATCATCTCAGCCTTCTCTGATGGCGTGCGTGACATTAAGATGAAAGAGGAGCTAGCAATCCATGAAGACCTGTGCACATCACTGGAGCTGTTCAACTTGGCGACCAAGTGCGCCAGGGTTGAGGAGGGGCGCTTCTCCCTCCTCGAGCTTCCGGTTGCCGACCCAGAAGAGAAGAAGCCCAAGGTCAATGACGTGAAGCGCAAGGGGGCTGTTGTGCTCGCAGTAGAGCCAGACACCAAGCGAGGCAGGGATCAGCCTGAGTCATCCAAGGGCAACCGATACTGCATGTACCACGACCTCCACACCCACAACACCAACGAATGCCAAGAGCTTAGGGCCGTGCGAGATGGGCGTATCAGCCGACGTCCCGACCGCAATGACCGGGGCTATGGCCGAGGAGGAGGAAGAGGTGGAGGATGATGGGAAGACCGTGGCCCTCGCCAAGGGTGGCGTGACCGACCTCGCGAGGACCGCTGGCAGGACCAGCCTCGCGAGGGAGGTTGGAGGGATCAGCCTCGTGAGGACCTCCCTCAAGGCAACGTAGGCCTCCCTCC
Organism: Triticum aestivum; assembly: GCF_018294505.1. NCBI lineage: Eukaryota > Viridiplantae > Streptophyta > Magnoliopsida > Poales > Poaceae > Triticum > Triticum aestivum. The sequence continues at coordinate 233,667,956 of NC_057804.1, read as the reverse complement.
TCTGCCACCGCCACCAATAAGGAATGAAGACCATCACCAGGACGAGGGGGTGGGGGCTTCCAAGAGCCGCGCACAATCGCTTGCATCCTGGGCAGTGCTCAGGCCCCAGCCTCTCAGCGCATCTTCAAGCAGTTTGCTCGTGAGGTGAATGCAGTCCTTCCCAAGCTTGAGGCCATGCGCCCTCTCAGGTGGTCTGCGTGCGCTATCACGTTCAGCTCAGCGGATCAGCTCAAGTGCGTAGCAATGGCGAGAGTCCTCCCGATGCTTTGTTCCCCAGTCATCAGCAATGTGCAAGTCACTAGGACCCTCATCGATGGCGGAGCTGGACTCAATGTCTTGTCCGTCGAGACATTCAACAATCTCCAAGTGCCATATGATTAGCTTCTGCCAACCAAGCATTTCTTAGAAGTCACCGACGGTTCCACCGTCCCGATAGGGCAAGTTTGCCTTCCTGTCACCTTTGGGCAGCGCAACAACTACCGCACCGAGCTCATTGACTTCGACGTCGCCCACATTCACCTACCATACAATGCCATCCTCGGGTAACCAGCTCTGGCCAAGTTCATGGTAGTGACTCATCACGGCTACAATGTCCTCAAGATGCCAGGAAGCGGTGCAATCATCATAGTGCCTTGTGAGGAAAGGGATGCAGTGTGTTCTCTTGAGCGTGCCTTCCAAGCCGCGGCAATCGAAGACCTCGATCACAGGAGCGGGAGGCTTCCAGAGGCGGTCCCTAAGAAGAAGAAGGCTTCACCTGGCCCGAACACTCACGAGGCAGGAACCTCCGGAGGCGTTGCGTCCGGATCCGAGCCCGTTCAAGGCACGCCCGGTGCCCTCCTTGGGCAGGGCTTGGGGGCTCTGTCTTGGAGAGCCACTGACTTTGCCAAGGTCACGAGGGAGGCGCTCGGGCACCACTTGGAGGCGTGCTTCAAGGCACGTTTCCCTCAGGAAGGCATGAGGCAAGGAGGGCCAAACCCTCAGGAGTTCATCGCGAGGAACATTCAGGAGCTACAGGAGTCAAGAGTCATGCGCGGCAGCCGCCGCCTACCCGTCGTAGCCCCACATCCCGGCGAGGATGGTGGGCTGCGCGTATGCATCGACGTACCAGGACTCAACCGAGCCGCACGTCAGGAGCGCCTCTGGCCTTCATGCGTGGGGCATTGCGAGGGTCCACCTCATAGCTACGTTCGCATCCCTTTGGCCTGCCGAACGCGGCTGCTTCCCACCAGCGCCTGATGAGGAGCATCCTGGAAGCTCAGGTAGCCAGGCACCGTGCGTTCCTGGAGGAGATGGAGATGGCCCTTGAGGAGCCGCCCGGACCCCTAGAGCCTCCCGAGGCTCAGGGCTCCGAAGGCTCGTGAGGGTCGGATCCCTCATCGCGCGTCGTCCACTACTTCAGCAGCACTTCATCCCTGACAGTATCAGGTGACATCTTTCAAAGTTCCATTTTCAGCTGGGAGCGCCCGTAGGGCTGCATCATCCCCAGGTCGCATGGGTCCATCCCTGCGGCATGTATCCGTTTTGCTGATGCTCTTTACCTACCTTGTTGGGGGCGCCACTCGGGCTGCATTATCCCCAAGCCGCTCGGGCCTGACCCAGCGGTGTTTGCCTTTTTCTGCATCTATCTAAATGGATTTGCTCCTTCATGCTTAACCTGCTTGACTAAGTCGCCTGCTCGATTGACACCTACATTTGGAGCCGCTCGCTCTGGCACAGCACTTGCGCACGGGTCCGTCCCTGCAACACCGAAAAATATGAGTGGCGAGCTCTGGCCGCAGCAGCCCTGCAAGGCGCCACCTCACCAGGCCCTCAGTGCCCCACTCACTCCCTCGGAGCGACCAATGGTTGGCTGGCAACCGTAACAGCGGACCTTGTTTCCTTTCGTGATTGATATGCAGGACCCACTCCAGGAGTAACGCTGGTGGCATCGCGAGCCTTCTCTCCTTCTCTCCGGCACAATCCGCTTGCGTGTTAAAAGGGGGGCGCCTGAGCATCGCGACTCATGGGATCTTACTGGCTCTCCAGCCCTCACCCCCTGGCCTTGACCCATGGCATCCTGACCTATCATACCAGCGGCGGCTGAGCTCACTCAAGGGTCGGGACCTGAGGACGTAGAGCATTAAGGAAAGTGCGGGGGAGAGGGAAGAAGCTCGTGAGGGCCTAACCCAGCCACACCTCAGCTGCCGCCACACAGGCCCGGCACTTCACCGAAGGCCACTCCAAACCCACGAGATAAGTCACACGAAAACTGACTCGACTCAGCGCTTAACCCTCGCCTAGTGCTGCTCTGTCACGGCAACATTGCCTACCTTTCTTGCCTAGCGGAGGCCGCTTGGGCGCTAAAGGGGGCCTCCTGAGCATCGCGACTCAGGGGCTCTTACTAGACCTCGGGCCGCTCACCTCCTGGCCTTGACCACGGCATCGCGACCTGGCATACCAGCGATGGCTGAAGCCTGCCTGGGGACCGGGACCTGTTAGTGTAGAGCACCATGCTCTCGTGAGGGAAGAAAGGGGGAGCCGAGCCGGGACAGGACAAGCATCTCGCATCGATTCATACTAGGGATATAATATTTACAAAAGGCATGGCCAGGGCCTTACATACCCCCGCGGGGTGGTACTTCGATTCCTCGCAGGGAACAAAAGGTGCTAATCCTAGGAAGCGCTAGCTACGCGCACCTCCGCAGGAGACGCCATCATCAACAGTGGGCCGTCAGGCACCGGCGCCAACCCCATCTAGATCAGTGGCGTCGGCAGCCTGATGCAGCTTCCCTGCTCCAGGAGCGACGCGAGCTCGGGGGCTCGTAGCTGTCGTCGCTCATCTCCGGAGTCGCGTGAAGCTCGACGGAGTTGCTGGATCCTCCGGCTCCTCCGCTGCTGCCTGAGGAGCTGCCGGGGAAGCGGTTGGCGGGCCTGGTCCTCGCCACGATGATGCCCCCGCCGCCTTTCTCGGGGCAGCATTCCAGCTGGCGTCCTTCCGCGTCAAAGACCTTGAAGAACATCAGGGAGGCGCCATCGTATTCGAGGTGGATCGCGAGGGCGCCCCCTATCCGGCAGACCCGGGCGATCTCGCCACACCCATGGTTCATGAAGACCTTGCCCGGAGCGACGACCTCGACCTCCGCTCCTGTCGTAGGGGTGCTGCAGTCAGCGTGCTGTAGCGAGAGCTCGAGAGGCCCCCTCGGCGGGATCTCTAAGGCGAAGGAGGGAGGAAGGCGAATCCAAGATCGAGGAGGCATGGCGGCGTGGAGCACAAGTTTGCGAGAGGAGCCCTCAGCATGGACTCCAGGGGGGACGACACGCACCGCCGTAACCCGTCGGCGTCGACGGAGGCGTCACCGATGTCGCTTGGCGCCTTCTTCTCCAGGGCCCTCGATGCGGGCGTACAAGGGCAGCGGGAATCCAGGTGGCGGCCGCTCATACCAGGGCCTCGACGTCTCCTGCCCGGCACCCTCATCTCGACGGCAGAGGACTAGCCGCTTCTTCGGCGGAAGCGGGTCGGGACCCTCTCGGGGGGCCTTCACCTTCTCTTCTGCAGAAAACCGGCGAATTGGTGCCATCGGCGTGATGTGAAGCAAGGGTGGGGAGGAAGAAGAAAGGAGTAGTAGGGAGAGATGAACTGGAAGGTCTCACGCCGTTCCGTACTTATAGCCGGAGGAGGCCAACCGCCGACCTCCACGATCGCAGGTGATCATGACCCATTCTTGCATGCAGGGACTTGTCAAGTCGTACGGTTGCCGAGGCATTGTGGGGAAGCGGAGACGCCCACGTCCAGTCAATCGCCACGCCGCGCCCAAGGCCACAGGCTATTGGGGCCACGGCGCTTCGCACTTGCCCTTTCGCTTCTCCACTGAGCCAAGTCCGGGCGCGCCTCGGGCCCGGGCGCTATTGTCGACGTTCTGGGAATGGGGGTCCCTAGACTTGCCTCCCTGCCGCCTGCGGCGTGGCTCAAGTGGGGGCCTAATGCAGCCAAGCTTCATCAGGTCAAGCTCAAGACCCTCGTGAGGGTCCAAGCCTGGCGGGGCGGACGACAGGAAGCTTCCTCAGGAGCAGCCTCCTTAGGTAGGCTCGCGAGGAGGCGGAGAGATCAAGGCAGGGTACCTCGCGAGGAGCCCGTGACGCAAGCCATGACGATCGAGACCAGGCAGGCACCAGGCGGGCGCCGGCCTGCACAGTGTCCTTGTTTCCCCTTTGGTACAAAGGGGGCAAGCACAGGCCAAGGCATCCGGCAAAGGTTACCGTCTCGGTGTAACAAGACCAAGACCAGCAGAACGGCAGGATGGGGGTCATCGTGGAGCCCAGGCGACATCATCATCAGAGCCTTTGGTAGCCGAAGACCAACTTTAGTCAGGATAAGTGTACCAGATGTTCCCCTTCAAAATGGCCATTTGTTGGCGCCCTTGCCGCTCATTATTTGGGAAGAGGCCCAGGGCCTCCCTCTATAAATAGGACTAGCCACCACCCGGTAGGGCATGGAAAGAACAGATCGAGCAGAGAGAGAGGTGACCGAACTCACCGTAGCAGTTCGTCACACCAGCTCAAGAACAGCCCCTCACGAGGCTGTTCTCCCTTTGTACTGTTCATCATCAGCCCCTGAGGCAATCCACCACACCACACACTGGAGTATGGTATTACTCCACAATGGTGGCCTGAACCAGTATAAATCTCGTGTCCCTTGTGTGTTCATCTTTCTTGCTTAGATCCTTGCGAGACTTCGATGCGTGAGTTGGTAGGGGAAAGATCTTCGTGCACACCCCCGTGTTCAAAACTCAAGGGTCTACCGGAACCCGAAATCTGACATTCTCCCCCTCTCTTGTGGAGATCTATTCGGTGTAAACTCTTTTTGCGGTGGGTTTATGATCAAGTTTATCTATGAATAATTTTTGAATATTCTCTGAATTCTTTTATGTATGATTGAGTTATCTTTGCTAGTCTCTTTGAATTATCAGTTTGGTTTGGCCTACTAGATTGATCTTTCTTGCCATGGGAGAAGTGCTTAGCTTTGGGTTCAATCTTGCTGTGTCCTTACCCAGTGACAGAAAGGGTTGCAAGGCACGTATTGTATTATTGCCATCGAGGATAACAAGATGGGATTTATATCATATTGCTTGAGTTTATCCCTCTACATCATGTCATCTTGCTTAATGCGTTACTCTGTTCTTTATGAACTTAATACTCTAGATGCAGGCAGGAGTCGGTCGATGTGTGGAGTAATAGTAGTGGATGCAGGCGGGAGTCGGTCTACTTGTTACGGACGTGATGCCTATATACATGATCATTCCTAGATAGTCTCATAATTATTCGCTTTTCTATCAATTGCTCGACAGTAATTTGTTCACCCACCGTAATTCTTATGCTATCTTGGGAGAAGCCACTAGTGAAACCTATGGCCCACGGGTCTATCTCTTATCATATTTGCTTCCAATCTACTTTTATTTGCATCTTTACTTTTTGCATCTATATTATAAAATACCAAAAATATATTTATCTTATCATATTATCTCTATCAGATCTCACTTTCGCAAGTGGCCGTGAAGGGATTGAAAACCCCTTTATTCCGTTGGTTGTGAGTTCTTTGTTTGTTTGTGTAGGTGCGTGGGACTTTTGAGGAGCCTCCTACTGGATTGATACCTTGGTTCTCAAAAACTGAGGGAAATACTTACGCTACTATTGCTGCATCACCCTTTCCTCTTCAAGGAAAACCAACGCAAGCTCAAGACGTAGCAAGAAGGATTTCTGGCGCCGTTGCCGGGGAGGTCTTCGCTCAAGTCAAGACATACCAAGTACCCATCACAAACCCATCTCCCTTGCATTTACATTATTTGCCATTTGCCTCTCTTTTTCCTCTCCCCCACTTCACCGTTGCCGTTTGATTCTCCCTCTCTTTCCCAATCTCCTTCTCTCTCTTTTTCGCTTGCCTTTTTCTGTTTGCTTGTGTGTTGGATTACTTGTTGCCATGGCGCAAGATAATACCAAATTGTGTGATTTCTCGAATACCAATAATAATGATTTCCTTAGTACTCTGATTGTTCCTCTTAATGATGTTGAGTCTTGTGAAATCAATACTGCTTTGCTGAATCTTGTTATGAAAGATCAATTCGCCGGCCTTCCTAGTGAAGATGCCGCTACTCATCTAAACAACTTTGTTGATTTGTGTGATATGAAAAAGAAGAAAGATACGGATAACAATATTTTCAAATTGAAGTTATTTCCGTTTTCACTTAGAGATCGTGCTAAAGTTTGGTTTTCGTCTTTGCCTAAAAATAGCATTGATTCTTCGAACAAGTGCAAAGATGCTTTTATCTCTAAGTATTTTCCTCTTGCTAAGATTATCACTCTTAGGAACGATATTATGAATTTTAAACAACTTGATCATGAGCATGTTGCCCAATATTGGGAAAGAATGAAAATGATGCTTCGCAATTGCCCTACTCATGGTTTGAATTTATGGATGATCATACAAAAAATTTATGCCGGTTTGAACTTTGCTTCTGGAAATCTCTTAGATTCGGCCCCGGGAGGCATGTTTATGGAAATCACGTTAGGAGATGCTACAAAACTTCTTGATAATATTATGGATAATTATTCTCAATGGAACACTGAAAGATCTTCTAGTAAAAAAGTGCATGGTATAGAAGAAATCAATGTTTTGAGTGGAAAGATGGATGAACTTATGAAATTATTTTCTACTAAAAACACTCCTCTTGATCCCAATGATATGCCTTTGTCTACTTTGATTGAGAATAATAATGAATCTATGGATTTGAATTTTGTTGGTAGGAATAGTTTTGGAAACAATGCTTATAGAGGAAACTTTAATTCTAGACTATTCCCTAGTAATTCCTCTAATAATTATGGAAATTACTACAATAATTCTTATGGTAATTTTAATAATATGCCTTCTGATTTTGAGAATAGTGTGAAAGAATTTATGATTTATCAAAAGAATTATAATGCTTTGCTTGAAGAAAAATTGCTCAAAGTTGATGATTTGGCTAGGAACGTTGATAGACTTTTGCTTGATGTTGATTCCCTTAAACTTAGATCTTCTTCTCCTAACCATGATATCAATGAGTCTCTCAAAGCAATGAGAATTTCCATTGATGAGTGAAAGGAAAGAACCGCTAGATTGCGTCCTAAGAAAGATTGCTTTATAAAGGCGCGTTCTTCTAGTTTCCATGAAAATAATGATGAGGATCTTAAAGTTATTGATCGTCACCTATTATATCTATGTTTTGCAATATGAATCTTGACAATTATGGGACGGATGATGAGTCAACTTTACCTAGAAGGCGTCCCAAGAATTCGGAGTTTTTAGATCTTGATGCTAAATTTGGTAAAAGTGCGATTGGAGAGGTCGCAACTTTAAATAGCATTGAACCCACTATCTCGGATTTCAAGGAATTTGATTATCATAATTGTTCTTTAGAAGTTTGTATTTCCTTGTTGCAATCCGCTGTTAATTCTCCTCGTGCTTATAGTCAAGATAAAGCTTTTACCAAACATATTGTTGATGCCTTGATGCAATCTTATGATGAAAAACTTAATTTGGAAGTTTCTATACCTAGAAAACTTAATGATGAGTGGGAACCTACTATAAAGATTAGAATTAAAGATCATGAGTGTTTTTCTTTGTGTGATTTGGGTGCTAGTGTTTCCACGATTCCGAAAACTTTATGTGATATTGTAGGTTTCCATGATCTTGATGTTTGCTCTTTAAATTTGCACCTTGTGGATTCCACCATTAAAAAGCCAATGGGAAGAATCAATGATGTTCTCATTGTTGCAAATAGAAATTTGGTGCCCGTAGATTTTATCGTTCTTGATATAGATTGCAATCTTTCTTGCCCTATTATTCTTGGTAGACCTTTCCTTAGAACGTTTGGCACGATTATTGATATGAAGGAAGGGAATATTAGATTCCAATTTCCATTAAAGAAAGGGATGGAGCACTTTCCAAGAAAGAAATTCAAATTACCTTATGAGTCTATCATGTGGGCTACTTATGAATTTAGTGCCAAAGATGGCACACCTTAGATCTATCTTCGCTTTTATGCCTAGCTAGGGGCGTTAAACGATAGCGCTAGTTGGGAGGCAACCCAATTTTCTTCGTGTTTTTTGTTTTTGTTCCTGTTTAGTAATAAATCTTGTATCTACCTTCTATTTAGATGTGTTCTTATCTTTTAATTAGTGTTTGTGCCAAGTAGAACCTATAGGATAACCTATGATGATAGTTGATTTGATTCTGCTGAAAAACAGAAACTTTGCACGCATGAATTTAGTTTTGTTAAATCACAGAAACGTGATTTTGCATTGATTCTTTTTGCTGCTAATCTATAGACAAATTGTCTAGGACTTCCTATTTTGGTAGGATTTTTAGAGTTCCCGAAGTTTGAGTTAGTTACAGATTGCTACAGACTGTTCTGTTTTTACCAGATTCTGTTTTTCATGTGTTGTTTGCTTATTTCGATGCATCTATGGCTAGTAAATTAGTTTATAAACCATAGAGAAGTTGGATTACAGTAGGTTCAACACCAAAATAAATAAATAATTAGTTAATTAAAGTATCTTATGTGGTGGTTTTGTTTTTTTCACTAACGGAGCTTATAAGATTTCCTGTTGAGTTTTGTGTTGTGAAGTTTTCAAGTTTTGGGTAAAGCTTTTATGGACTATGTAATAAGGAGTGGCAAGAGCCTAAGCTTGGGGATGGCCATGGCACCTCAAGATATTCAAGTATAGCCAAAAGCCTAAGCTTGGGGATGCCCCGGGAAAGCATCCCCTCTTTCGTCTTTGTTCATTGGTAACTTTACTTGGAGCTATATTTTTAATCGCCACATGATATGTGTTTTGCTTGGAGCGTTGTGTATTATATTAGTCTTTGCTTTTTAGTTTACCACAATCATACTTGCTGTACACACCTTTTGGGAGAAGCCTATTTGATTAGAATTTGCTAGAATACTCTATGTGCTTCACTTATATCTTTTGAGCTTGATAGTTTTTGCTCTAGTGCTTCACTTATATCTTTTAGAGCACGGTGGTGACTTAATTTTGTAGAAATTGCTAGTCTCTCATGCTTCATATCTTTTTGAGAGTCTTTTAGAACAGAATGGTATTTGCTATGGTTATAAAATTGGTCCTAGAATGGTAGGCATCCAAGTTGGGTATAATAAAAACTATCATAGGAAGTGAATTGGATGCTATGATCAATTTGATACTTGATAATTGTTTTGAGATAGGGAGGTAGTGATATTAGGGTCATGCTAGTTGGGTGATTATGAATTTAAAGAATGCTTGCGTTGAAGTTAGCAAGTCCCGTAGCATGCACGTATGGTTAAAGTTGTGTAACAAATTTGAAACATGAAGTGTGCCTGGCTTGTGCATCCTTATGAGTGGCGGTCGGGGACGAGCGATGGTCTTTTCCTACCAATCTATCCCCCTAGGAGCATACGCGTAGCACTTGATTTTTGATGACTTCTAAATTTTTGCAATAAGTATATGAGTTCTTTTGACTAATATTGAGTCCATGGATTATACGCACTTTTACCTTTCCGCCATTGCTAGCCTTTTCGGTACCGTGCATTGCCCTTTCTCACCTTGAGAGTTGGTGCAAACTTCGCTGGTGCATCCAAACCCCGTGATACGATACGCTCTATCACACATAAATCTCCTTATATCTTCCTCAAAACAGCCACCATACCTACCTATTATGTCATTTCCATAGCCATTCCGAGATATATTGCCATGCAACTTTGCACCGTTCCGTTTACATCACCATGACATACTTTACTTTTGGCATATTGCCATTGCATGATCATGTAGTTGACATCGTATTTGTGGCAAAGCCACCATGCATTATTTTTCATACATGTCACTCTTGATTCATTGCATCATCCCGGTACACCACAGGAGGCATTCATATAGAGTCATATCTTGTTCTAGTTTCAAGTTGTAATTCATATGTTGTAATCAATAGAAGTGTGATGATCATCATTATTAGAGCATTGTCCAAAAAAAGGAAGAAAGGCCAAAAAAAAGAAAGGCCCAAAAAAAGGAAAAAGAAAAAAAAGGAAAAAGAAAATAAAGAAAATAAATAAGAAGGGCAATGTTACTATCTCTTTTTCCATACTTGTGCCTCAAAGTAGCACCTTGTTCTTCATGTAGTGAGTCTCATATATTGTGCTTCAAAGTAGCACCATGTTTTTCATATAGTGAGTCTCATAAGTTGTCTTTTTCATACTAGTGGGAATGTTTCATTATAGAACTTGGCTTGTATATTCCTACGATGGGCTTCCTCAAATGCCCTAGGTCTTCGTGAGCAAGCAAGTTGGATGCACACCCACTAGTTTTCTTTTGTTGAGCATTCATTTATAGCCCTAGTGCATCTGTTGCATGGCAATCCCTACTCCTCATGTTGACATCAATTGATGGGCATCTCCATAGCCCGTTGATTATACTCGTCAATGTGAGACTTTCTCCTTTTTTGTCTTCTCCACACAATCCCCATCATCATATTCTATTCCACTCATAGTGCTATATCCATGGCTCACGCTCATGTATTGCGTGAAGGTTGAAAAAGTTTGAGATTATTTAAGTATGAAACAATCGCTTGGCTTGTCATCGGGGGTATAGAAGTTGGGAACATCTTTGTGTGACAAAAATGAAGCATAGCCTAACTATATGATTTTGTAGGGATGAACTTTCTCTTGCCATGTTATTTTGAGAAGACATGATTACTTTGATTAGTATGCTTGAAGTGTTACTATTTCTTTTATCATATGAACTTTTATTTTGAATCATTTGGATCTGAACATTCATGCCACAATAAAGAAAATTACATTGAGAATTATACTAGGTAGCATTCCACATCAAAAATTCTCTTTTTATCATTTACCTACTCGAGGACGAGCAGGAATTAAGCTTGGGGATGCTTGATACGTCTCCAACGTATCTATAATTTTTTATTGTTCCATGCTATTATATTACCCCTTTTAGATGTTTATGGGATTTATTTTACATATTTATATAATTTTTGTGACTAACCTACTAACCAAAGGACCAGCCCGTATTGCTGTTTTTTTTGCCTATTTCAGTATTTCGAAGAAAAGGAATATCAAATGGAGTCCAAACGGAATGAGACCTTCGGGAGTGTAATTTTTGGAACGAACGTGATCCAGAGGACTTGGAGTGCAAGTCAAGAAGCAGCCGAGGACTCCACGAGATAGGAGGGCGCCCCCAGGGCGCGCCCCTGTCTCGTGGGCCCCTCGGGCGTCCACCGACGTACTTCTTCCTCCTATATAAGCCTACATACCCCGAAAACATCCAGGGAGCCAACAAAACACAATTTCCACCGCCGTAACCTTCTGTAACCACGAGAACTCATCTTGGAGCCTTCGCCGGCACTCTGTCGGAGGGGGAATCGACCACGGAGGGCTTCTACATGAACATCCTTGCCCCTCCGATGAGTTGTGAGTAGTTTACCACAGACCTATGGGTCCATAGTTATTAACTAGATGGCTTCTTCTCTCTTTTTGGATCTCAATACAATGTTCTCCCCTCTCTTGTGGAGATTTATTCGATGTAAATCCTTTTTGCGGTGTGTTTGTCGAGATCCAATGAATTGCGGGTTTATGATCAAGTTTATATATGAATAATATTTGAATCCCTCTGAATTCTTTTATGTATGATTGACTTATCTTTGCAAGTCTCTTCGAATTATCAGTTTGGTTTGGCCTACTAGATTGATCTTTCTTGCCATGGGAGAAGTGCTTAGCTTTGGGTTCAATCTTGCGGTGTCCTTACCCGGTGACAGAAAGGGTTGCAAGGCACGTATTGTATTGTTGCCATCGAGGATAACAAGATGGGGTTTATATCATATTGCTTGAGTTTATCCCTCTACATGATGTCATCTTGCGTAAAGCGTTACTCTGTTCTTTATGGACTTAACACTCTAGATGCAGGCAGGAGTCGGTCGATGTGTGGAGTAATAGTAGTAGATGCAGGCAGGAGTCGGTCTACTTGTTATGGACGTGATGCCTATATACATGATCATGCCTAGATAATCTCATAATTATTCGTTTTTCTATCAATTGCTCGACAGTAATTTGTTCACCCACCGTAATACTTATGCTATCTTGAGAGAAGCCACTAGTGAAACCTATGGCCCCCGGGTCTATCTCTTATCATATTTGCTTCCAATCTACTTTTATTTGCATCTTTACTTTTTGCATCTATATTATAAAATACCAAAAATATATTTATCTTATCATACTATCTCTATCAGATCTCACTTTCGCAAGTGGCCGTGAAGTGATTGACAACCCCTTTATTGTGTTGGTTGCGAGTTCTTTGTTTGTTTGTGTAGGTGTGTGGGACTTTTGAGGAGCCTCCTACTGGATTGATACCTTGGTTCTCAAAAACTGAGGGAAATACTTATGCTACTATTGCTGCATCACCCTTTCCTCTTCAAGGAAAACCAACGCAAGCTCAAGACGTAGCAGCAAGGCTTGCGGGGCTATGCTACGATATGACACTAAGCGATGCATTTAAGGCATCTTGTCCAATCTGCAGAGTTAGGTATAATATCATTGTTTGCTATCTAATCAATGTGCAATGACTGATTTGCCATTGTGGTGACCCCTTGATCTATAAAAGGAGGGCCGTGGCAAATTTAGAAAGGATTCGGACCCATGTACTCTCGCACGCGTGTAGCTGCTCCCGCCCCGAGGCAACATTGCCGGGCTCGAGCGTTGCGTCTCCACCATGGCCCCCTCGTCAATCCACCAAAGCAGGAGTAGGGTTTTACGCCTCGTGGCGGCCCGAACCTGGGTAAAACTGCATGTGTGATCGCTGGTGTGCTACTCTGCACCCTTCGCACTTTGTGCAAAGTGCCCTCCCCCCTGCCTAACCACAAGGGGGCGATGGCCCCATAGGTGGCCGTGTTTTCCCACGACAAGGGACTACTCGGTGAATCAGACTATTAACTGAATTAATCTGTAACCCAGTTATCGTTAGGTTAACTAGGCCTTACTTAATATATCTGAGGCTACATAGCAACATGCACTGTTTTTAATGTCTAAATATGCAATCCTACGGTACACAGCAACAAGGAAGATTGTTACCTTAATGTTCTGATGATGTCTAGATATACGTAGAAGAGCAGCAGCAGCAACAACAACAACAACAACAACAACAACAACATCAACAACAACGACGACAACAATAACAACAACAACAACGACGATGACAACAACAGCAACGACATCAACAGCAACGACAACAACAACAACGACAGCAACAACAAGAGCAACAGCAAGAGCAACAACAACAAGAACAACAGCAACAACAAAAGCAACAACAAAAGCAACACCAACACAACAACAACAACAACAA